>NW_025938984.1:0-20160 GCF_000764305.2 Hyalella azteca | reverse complement strand
CCCACGGTCAGAGTAATGGTAGTGCAGCGATACCGTGTCTCCTGGAGCAGCCCACGGTCAGAGTAATGGTAGTGCACAGAAAAAACATTTATTCCATCCAGCTCAGCCCAGTTTGGGGCTTGGTGCTCTAAGTAAATAAACTTCAATGAAAAGATAGCGGCTTATAGTTAGGCCTTCCTTTGTAGCGATCAGTTTCAGACGATAATATCGAAGTAAAGGTATCTTTACCCGCATTTGATAATAAAGATCAAATGCATTAAAGGCAGGTCTGCGCATTTATATGTTATGGATGTGTGTCTTTTTCAGCGTTTTGACCGTCTGAGTATTTTCCACAGGAGATTCAATGAGCATATGATTCACGAAATTTTATAGTGGTTTATGCGTAGATGATGTGGTTTTCTATGTATCGAGCATTTTCTATAGACTCCTTTTCCAGGGTATACTGAATCACAGCCTTATAAAATTGCTCGCAACTGCGGCCTGCATTTTGTGGGTACGGCAAATAATATTTATTTTCATAGAAAAAGACAAGAACAGGACAAAATTTTTAGCAATTCAAAACTTCAAAATATGAATGTAAACATCAGACAAGCTATAAAAATGTTTGCGATCGGGTTGAATTTGTAAAATTTGTTGAAATAATTTCGACTCTAATGTTTGAAAATAATAAACTCCAACGACGCAATCAACTTGTAAGTTTATCTTTCTGCGTATTGAAGTAAGACCTATTGTAACAGCAACAGGTCATACTGTTGCTGTTACTTAACAAGTAAGACATGTTGCAACAGCAACAAAATGTTGTAACAGCAACAGAACATGTAAAAAATATTTCAATGCACAGACAATGCACAGACTGCAACTACAACAGATAATGTGTTCTCTGCGAATTATATTCACAGAAAACGACATAAGGGCAAACTCAACATTTCTTGTGCGACGTGCTCTATGTATCTAAATGTGTGCTCTATGACCTATGATGACCAAGAATATGAGACACGAAGGTGAGCTGGGCTTACCATACTTAACAAAATCCACGACACCCTAGCCAGCCACCTACGGGAGGAGGCTAATCATATATGAACGGTTAATAATTAACAATAGTTAATAATTTAATTAATTTCTTGACTTAATAAAGTCAAAGGTGTCGCCATGATCTTCGGAAGGCATATAATTAGACGCTTATTCTTCTCCTAGATATATGAAAAATAAGACCCTGAAGCTATGTTCGTTTCCTGGAGTTAGCCCCAAAATCTCATTTGTGAAATAAGTATTCAGCTCATCATAATCTAGCATTGTTACTCACTAACACAAATTTCCTATTTTCGTCCACAACATTGGTGCTGCAGGCACAACCTGAAATCTAGCGACTTTTCTGGGCGCTAGGGGAAGAGTTGACCCTCCTGCATTATTCAGATGAGACTTGACTCTCACCCTGAAATTTTATTCGTGAAATGAATCAATTCCCAGGTGTCAATCTAAGAAAAACTGCACAATTTTTTCAAGAAACTAATTCATGAACGGCTGACTTGACCGCGGTGATCTCGATGACGTTACTTGAATATTGTCAAATGCTTTCTAAGAATTGCAGGTCTGATGGCTTAACTAGGGAACTTGTCGGTCATTTGGGCTGTAAGGTCATACCTCTTCATTGGCGCGCCGTTATTGCCTTTTTACTAAGTCTGAAATTAATAATAACGCACCACGCACATTTCCATTCTAAAAACCAAAAAGGCTGCAAAAAGTGAACAATATATTTGCCAACAATATTTTAATGCATACTCGATATTATCTGTTTGGCACTGTGTTTTAAATTTACAATGTCTATTTTGTGTAAAAAATGAAAAAAATGTATGCCTCTGAATTTCAAGGTAATACATCCGATAGAGCAAAAAATTCAGTAGCAATCAATTTTTATCACGTATTTTTATAGCCTTCATTGAATAAATCCCATATATATATCAATATCAATTTTTACCTTCATTGCATATTTTATGGGTAACGCGTTCATTATCCGGATCTGAAGAATTCATCTGAATAAGTAGCCGCATTCCGCATATAGTCGAGATTTATATGACAAGAGCACAACATTTAATTGAGGTGAGGAACACAACTACTCATGCTCATAAAATGCAAATTGTGTGAAGATAAATATATCCATGAGCTTTGATTCCCTGTATTCCGGATCAGTTAGCGTTTAAATAAACGAAATGTTTTTCCAATCGCCATTGGTATCTAGGCCCGAATGTATGTGCAATGTATGAATGAAAAAGAGGAATATCCTGTTTTTGAATTTCAAACAAATGCGAACAGGACAAAGTAGAGACCAACAACGTCAATATAGCGGGAATTATTAACAGTGATCATGACCCTTGATTGTCCATCATGGGACTTATTTTGTAGTTGTGAGATTTGTTGTATTCAGTCAACTGCTATGGAATGTCTTCTTGTTCATCATCTTTGCTTTTGAAACTTTGCGTGTGCTGATATGAAAAATAATACGTTAAATTATTCTAGTTCCAATTGTCTTGATGTGAACAATAAAATGCAGGAAGTCTTAATAATTTCAGCTGTGGAACTGTTCTTCTCAGCCACAATTTAAATTAATTATTGTAGAAATTGAATGTATAATATCTAATGCATGTATTATCCAGTTCACATCACATCCCCTGTCTAAGAGTAACCCAGTCTCACGGCCCAGCTCAATAGCAGATAATGGCAGTGCAGTGATACTGTGAGTCCTCGTCCTGCGGAGAAGCATTTCTTTAATTTTTTAAGCTCAGCTGTGGGCTTCATGTTTGGTGCTCTGGGTGCAGGGACACATCGATGACAGGTTTTTTCGAGGCGTGGGCATCAAGTCAAGTTCGTATTTAGAGATAATTTTTCTATGGAGAATTATAAGAAATTGCTTTTCTATCCTGACGAGCTGTCCTATCAAACTACAAAATGTGTCCTTACGCGAATGACTTGAAAGTCGAATATAATATGATTTAGTTACCTCCTCAAGAATTGACAATTTTCTACCAGGACTGGAATTCTCGCAGAAAACGATAATAGCGTTAACTCAACCTCACTTGTGCGACGTGCTCTGCATTTCCTGGCAATATGGATTGCAATTGTTTTTATAGACCTCGGCGTATGTTCAACTGCATAAAAAGTCTTTAATGGATAAAAGTTCTTAGAAAATTGCACCATATATGCATGATATATACTGCCGTCAGGTTTAATATCTTCGTAAAACATGCCGTCAACTCTGCCTCTAGTGCCCTCTTCATAGGTGGGCAGTAGCGCTCTACATGTAGCGGCCGCTATATTTTTAGAAGCTGTAGCGGTAGCGGCGTTTCAGTTAAGCAATTGTAGCGGTAGCAGTAGCGCCCAGTATATATTTAAGTAGCGATAATAGGTTTTGCCGCTACAGCGCTTCAGCTGCTTCTATAGATAAAGCCTTTAGAATTTAGTTAATAGTATTAAATATATAAAAACCAGCATAATAGATTTTCCCTCAACTCCGCCACTAGTGCCCTGTTCTCTGCCTTAATTGCCCTCAACATTGACACTAGTTCCCTCAACTCCGCCACTAGTTCGGCTGACTCTACCACTGTGCTCTCTGCTCTGCCATTATTGCCCTCAACAACGCTGTTATGTACTCAATCTTTCAAGTAATGAACGCGTCGCAGCCTCTAGGGGCTATTGTAGCTCAACGTACAAATTATTGATGTAATATCCCTTATCATTTTCTATCAGCCTTCTGGCCCCAAAAAGTCAATTGAACAATTTTTGAAGGCAAGTAAAAGATATTCACTTGAAGGAAACTTATCTGGGGGACAAAATGGTAACTATTTGCTCATAAATTCATAAAATAATGTCATAATCACATATGGCAATTATCAGTTTATTGCCTTCAAGTGGAACTTATTTCGAGTAATTGTGTGTTATATTCACTAAAGTAATACAATAAATATTTTCAAGATTATGTTCTCCAAATAATTTTTTATCTAGAGAGTATATTATTTGATGAGTAACTAATTTATACCTCGTGCTACGCCCGAAAACATCACCGCCCTGAAAAAAGTGCAACGTAGAGCAGCAGGATAGTCTTATATCGTTTTCGCCGGCCTTGAAATGTGTGCTCCATGGCCTATGATGACCAAGGTTATGAGACACGAAGGTGAGCTTGGCTTACCATACTATACATAATCCACGACACCGTAGCAAGCGTTAACACCTGCCACCTCCGTGAAGAGGCTAATCTTATGTAAATGGCTCATAATTAACAATAGTTAATGAATTAATTATTTTAATGACTTAATAAGGTCAAAGGTGTCGCCGAAATCTTCGGAAGGCATATAATTAGACACTTATTCTTCTCCTAGATATATGAAAAATAAGACCCTGAAGTTTCCTGGAGTTATCCCCAAAATCTCATTTTCGAAATGCGTATTCAGCTGATTATAATTTAGCATTTTTACTCACTAAAAAAAGTTAGCAATTTTTTTCACAACATTTCATTTATTAGGATTGGTAAGTACATATTGTTATTCAAATACTGTCTAGTATGAATGAAATAACTCATTTTCGATATCAGAACGCACCTTGTTGAATATATTCTTGAAAGACTTTAACTTCATAGATTGATTGATATATATGACGTAGTTTATGTAAGCTGGTCTCGAAATCTTGCCCCAGGCTAAGTAGAGCTGATATTAAATTTCTTCGCTGATAAATTAATTGTGGTGAGATGATAAGCAATCTGATCAATGACTTGCACGCCGTGGTGAATGAGTTGGTTCCCAAAGTTAGCTGTCTGCTATCCAGGAGGCGGTGGAAAGATTTGAGGGAAGCGGTGAGGATATATTCATATATAATAAATATCATGAAGATGTGTTTTCTTCCGTATGTGTCTATGGGGGGGGGCGTCTATCTATTCCGTATTCCACCCCCCGGGGGCGTTGGAAAGATTTGCGGAAAGCGGTGAGGATATATTTATATATAGCAAATTTCAAGAAGAGGTGTTTGTTTCCATATGTCTGTAGGAAGAGTGTGCTAGGAATTCACTGGGGAGCCAAGGGGGCGCCAGCCTGCAAAAGTTTGAGAACCACTACCGGCGTAGTCGAAGCAAATGGCGTTTGGCACGAGAAGAACCTTACCGCGCTGCTAGCTTTCCCAAGTCTTACCACATTTTGTCGACTGTGCCACCTCCCCACCGTCAGCTGCTCCATTGAGAATACAAGGAGCTCCCATACGAGGAGGTTGGCAATTCATGAGTGTTTTTATTTTCAACTAGTACAAATTTTTGATTGAATAATAAGCTCGATACATGAATTCCATCATAGACCTTCTGATCCAGAACAGCAACTTCGTTCCGCCGAACTGACCTCTACGCCCGGCAGGCGCTGGAGCCGCCATAGTTGTCCTGGGGTGAGAACAAACAAAATTCAAATCCCATCATGTTTATTGAATAATTGTGAACAATGGAAGATGCGCAATTACAAAATTAAAGTAAATCTTCGAACATACATGTTACGCGATGCGGCGCACAACAGATAGAATGCTGAAATTACAATATTTTTTCATTAGTGAAGTCTCCATGCCAGGAAATGTACGAGAAACTCCGCAGTGTTGCTGAGAACGAGCCCTTATTTTAAACGTTAGAAACAAGCACATTCCGCAACATCACAACCAAATAGTATGGAGGGACCATTCGAATACACAAACTTTCATTCCAAACTAACCAGGCCAATGCACTAGAAAATATATGCAAAGCCTTATCAAAATTGGAGATCAAATCTAAAGATAACCCAGAACGCGAATGACGTTGATAGTACGTAAAAGCTTAGTTCCTGTCAAGTATTCAATCATATTTACTAAAAACAAAAGGCACATTGCTGGAGCTTATTAGAAATGATGAAATAACATTTAACGTAGTCGTCGATGGCTATTATCCGATGCAGCTATACTTCTCTCACGTAAACCTTCTTTTGTTTCAAGAAACACCAACTAATTTGTGAATAAAAAATCACATAGAGAGGACCTCATGTATAACAACACACTAGTTAGTGACGGCTGTATCCTGCTGTCCAGTACATGTAGGAAAGGCTGTCCCTGCAACATAGCCTTGCACCCAACGGCTTGAGTGCCGCTGTCACTGCCCTGAAGTCTTCCAGCGCCCTTAAGGTAGCTTTAAAATAAATGGCTGCTGGTATATCTTTGGAGCGGCATTCAGGCCTCAACAAGCAAGAGGCGCCGGCTTTCTTTCATTTTCACACCACCCTAAACAACTGCAACAACTGCCATCTTCGAGGGACCACGAGCGGCTGACGTCCTCTTCCTTGGTGGCAATTGAGGCCTTAGATCCACTAATCAATTTACTTAGCCTGACCCTTATGTCTTAGAAGTAATTGCACTTGCTTCTTCAGTATTGCTCCTACATCCACATAAGCCTTCACACGTGCATCTTTAAAAGTTTTCTGATGGGTGCCTGGTGAGTGAATGCTGCTTACACATGCGCTTTTATATTCAAATATAATTACATTTAGGCCACTGAAGTTAATTTTTCCGTTGAATGCTTGTGAAAAATATGACATTTCAATTCCCCTTTGCGGTAAATTCATTATCACTTTCAGGTCACTGAATAGGTTTTTCTGTTGAATGCTTTCTTAGGAAATGTTTTTTCAAGGTCCCTTTTGTAGTGCAAGCATAATCGCACTCACTGCACTGAATAGGTTTTTCTTTTGAATGTTTTCTGAGAAGATGTTTCTTTAAGTCCCCTTTTGTGGAACAAGCATAATCACACTCACTGCACTGAATAGGTTTTTCTTTTGAATGTTTTCTGAGAAGATGTTTCTTTAAGTCCCCTTTTGTGGAACAAGCATAATCACACTCACTGCACTGAATAGGTTTTTCTTTTGAATGTTTTCTGAGAAGATGTTTCTTTAAGTCATCTTTTGTGGAACAAGCATAATCACACTCACTGCACTGAATAGGTTTATCTGTTGAATGTCTGTGAAGAAAATGTCTTTTCAAGTCACTTTTTCTAGTGCAAGCATAATCGCACACTGAGCACTGAATAGGTTTGTCCGTTGAATGTCTGTACATAAAATGAATTTTCAAAACACTTTTTGTGGTGCAAGCATAATGACACTTAGAGCACTTAAAAGGTTTTTCTGTTGAATGTTTTCTAAGATTATGTCTTTTCAAGTCCCTTTTTCTGGTGCATGCATAGTCACACTCAGAGCACTGAATAGGTTTTTCAGTTGAATGTTTTCTGAGAAAATGTTTCTTAAAGTCATCTTTTGTGGAGCAAGCATAATCGCAATTAGAGCACAGAATAGGTTTTTCCGTTGAATGCCTGTAAATAAAATGTCTTTTCAGAACAGTTTTTGTGGTGCATGCATAATCACACTCAGTGCACTGTATAGGTTTTTCTGTTGAATGTTTTCCAAGAAAATGTCTTTTCAAGTCCCCTCTTGAGGTGCAAGCATAATCGCACTCAAGGCACCGAATGGGTTTTTCTGTTGAATGTCTGTGAAGAAAATGACTTTTCAAGTCACATTTTCTGATGCAAGCATAATCACACTCAGAACACTGAATGGGTTTTTCTGATATATGTTTTGCAAAAAAATGTTTTATGAAGTTTCTTCTGTCATCAGAAGCATAATCACACTCTGAGCAGCAAAACCTCTTCATTGATGAAGGCTTAACAAGGCAACGCGTGTGCAGGTTTTCTTTGCAACCACCAGCAGCTGCAGGCACCAATCCACGCTGGGAAGACGCGCGCCTCGTGCGCTGCTTGGAGCTGGACGCCCCAGAGACGTCGGCGTCGCCAGCAGCGTCTCCTGATTCTGGTGCTGACACACCAGTGCTGCACTAATAATACAAATAGAGTAATAAAATATAGAAATACTCTATATTCTTAGAAATAGAGTACATTAACTCTCTAGTAATAAACTATATTCTATTTTTATAACAGCCAGATTAAGCATTGACTTTCAAATCTTACTCAAACTAAAATATGTCATTTATATCAACAGATCTTGAAAATTATAGCTAATATCTATATACAAATTGACTTGTACAGAGTTGGTTCTGATTCATGCAAGGATAACTCAGCATAAATAATTTGTTTTAGCAAATAAATGAGTTGCCATTATCTGGCCTTAAATAAGGCCAGCAATTTTGGCTCTGCAAATTTTAACATGGATAAAACCATGTTGCCAACTTTAACCCAGGTAAATTTAGAAACACTGATTTTTAATTTGAAAACTGATTGATAGAGACACTGTTATAAAACTGATCACTGTCACTCATCAGTGGCACTGATTTTGCCACTGTTTTAAAAGATTCATTTCTACAGGATAATTTCACACTTTTTCACACAAAAAATTTTTTTCTCAGAATTACTGAGGTGAACAGATATAAGAATATTTAAAATAAATTTCACTGCTGAAACGTGGATGTCATAATTATCAAGCAGACCAAGGATAGCTTTAAGATGTAAGAACTATTGCTGGGAATCCAAGCAATACAGCTTCCATTGAGGTGGAGGCTGCATTACTCCTCCACACACAGCAGGAGGCTGTATTGCTCCATAATCAGCACAAAAAATCCTCCACACACAACAAGAGGTTGTACTGCTCTATAATCAACACAGCCCATTCTTTGTGGTGTTGATTACCCATTACATCATTTCTTGAATGTGGTCCCAGACACTTAAGCTGAATGAGAATGTTATCTTTAATTCAACAGACTCAACACATATTTCCTCATTTTTTTGCTGTGCCTAGACAATTTTATCCTCAACCGGGGAAATCAGAAATATTTCTAGTTGATATTTTTAAAGATTGAAAATCGTCAGATTTTACCTGCACAATTTACATTGATGAGGAACACAGCATGTATTTCATGTATCATTGGCAGTGTTGGTTACACTTCTGCTAACCGCTAATTAGTGAAACCAACTTTTTATTCATCAGATTGCTTTTCAGCTAACTTTGCAAACCATTAGCGGACCAGTTAGCTTTGGCTAAATCTGGTTCTGCTAACTGGCAGTCTGATAAAAATGTTTAAAAATCTCTTGTGATAGAAAATTCAGGTGTTAATGATTAATTCTAAGTATCATTAGCCATGTGCCACACTGATGGCTGATTATGTCAACATATGTACATCAACCAATCACGTCTTGTGTTACTGCTACATATTGTAGTAGCACAAGACAAAATTGGTTGAAGCAGCATTGAGAAGCCGAAGTTCATCAAGGGCAAAAATCCTCACCTCGAGGAGATGAAGTGCAAGACAGAGTAAGATCAGTGTGTAACTCTGCATTTATCTGTGTGTTTTTGTTTCTTACCATTTCTTATTCATATAATACTTTCTTATTCTTTTATTAAACTGTATGATGAAAGTCAACTACTGCTTAATTTCATTTGTTCATTTAATTGTTTATGTACATCTTGATCATCATTTGATCTTGGCATGCTAAACCTTTTTGGAAAGCTCCTCGCCAATGCTACAACATATTAAAAGTACAGCTCTCTAGTTCTGAATTTCAGAGTTTCAGAGCCCCCCCAAAAAAAAAATTAGGTCAAAGCTAAATTGACATACTAAAAGTTAGCAGTGGTAATTGAGCTGAATTTTTGGTACTTTACCGGTTTAGCATTATAAAGGCTGATTTTTCAGTTAGTGCATTAATGGTTATTGAATCTAACTTTTTGGTTAGCTGTGCCCACCACTGATCATCAGTCAACCAATGATCACTTATTTCATCTTCTAATAGAGAATAAAAGATTGCTTGGAGAATAATGAAAATTTACAAATAGAATGAGAATCCACAAGAATAATAGGTTTCCCAACTAATCAAAAATTTTTGCACAGGCTAGAAGAGAGACAGCAAATATTATATACCTGATTCATAAACAGTGTAGAAGTGTGTGGTGGTGCGATTTGGTGTGCATTGGGAGCCTCAACCTGAGCTTCCGTCTTACATGGCACACAAGATAAGGGTGCAGGTGGGGGGCTGAGTTGTTCAGCTGAACAAGCCTGGAACAGAAGAAAAGGGGAGGACAATGAAAGGTCTTGAAGTAATGCATTTCATTTGAAAGAAATTATAAATATTTATCAAAAGGATTCTTTCCTATTCATTTTTATCTCCCATTTCTTAGCAGTTCATGCCAACCTTTGATTTTATTTACCATTGAAATGAAGTAACAAGCTCAGAGATAGCATCTTACAAAATTGCGGTTCTGAAAGCCTAACAAAAAAGATTTCATAGATGATTGAAAAATGAAGTATCATCCTTCAAATTTTTTCAAGAAGATATTTGCAGGCATGTCATATGCTTGCAAGGCATCCATTACCTCATCATACAGGAATGGTTCCTCCTTCACAGTTACATCCTCAGTATCATCTCCAAGCTCCTCTTTGATATTGTGTGCAGCAGCAACCATTTCTATGGCTGAAAAACAAGTTGATAAGGGGCAAGATCTCACAAAGTATAATTATTTTCCACAAAATTAACAAATCTTTTGAGCATTAGACAAAAAAGTTGAGATTTCCTCAGATATAAGGTGATGGAAATCTATTAGAGAATATATTTCTACACATTGAGACTAAATCTTATAGGGCAAATTCACATAAACTATAACAAATGTGAAAAAATAAGATAAGCAGACATTACACAGAAAAATAGACAATTCACTGCTGCATTTTGATAAGTGAAGAAAAGGCCATAAATAAATTGACTTACCTTCAGAATTGACTTTGCCCACAACAGGAGACACTCGATTGAGGATCTGCTCAGGACATCTGCCCCTCCTGAGTGCATCATCAGCGAGTTTGAGCAGCACAACGCAGCATTCTTTGATAATGGATGCCATCTCCATATATGGTGATCATGAGTCAATGCAGTTTATCTTTTAAATCTATCAACTTTTGTAGCAAAGGTACAAGCACTGGAGGGATATATAGAAATAAGATAGAGGCTCAAAAGACAGACTCTAATTCCAACAATTGCAACAAAATTCAACTGGCACAAGTTAGCTTAAGCACTTTATTTGCTTTTTCCTTGTTGCATTGATGTTTTAAGATGGACAAATACACATGAAATTGGATGATTCAACAAACATCACGGTAACTAGGTGAAATTTAGTTAATGAATACCTAATTTTGATTAATCATGCTTAACCACGAGTTAAGGGGAGCGTCTACCCTAAAATTGAAAATTTTTACTTTTTCGGTTTTTATACTAATTTTAAAGCTGACATTCTGCCCTATCCAACGGTACCACTGCCATCTCTCTACGTTGATCTATGATTTCACGACATTTCATGAAAGAGGGGCGGGTGGGGGAGTTCTTTAAGTAATTAGACAGGAACTAATTAGCTGCTGAGCTCTTTATATATAGTGTCTACTTGAGTTGTGCTGCAGTTACGTGTTTAGTCTCATCTTAAAGCTGACATTCTGGCCTATCCAATGGTACCACTACCATCTCTGTACGTCGATTTTCACGTACACGACACTTCATGAAAGGGGGGCGGGGGGAGGAGTTCTTTCAGTAATTAGATACGAGATAATTCGCTGTCCACCACTACAAATATAGTGTTTTTGTGAGGTTACAAAAATTCGAAATTCGAAAAAAGCTACGACGAATCGATAGATATGGTCCTTACGCATCGAATGATATGCGTCTCGATGTTGTAGCTTGGAAATTCTAGGAGGAGATAGATTTCTACAGTACCCCCTTTTTTGGCCGTTTTCTAAGAATTTCACGTTTTCTTTCATTTTTTTCGAAAAATTTACACGAATAAAAGCTGTCTATTTTTTGATTTTACATATGTGTACCAAGTTTCAAAGTGATCCGTCTGTAAATAGCCGAGATAATTTTTGGGGCAGACGCTCCCCTTAAGTATGATTTGGTCTTGACCATATGAGCACAAACAATTGCAGAACATTTCATGTGAAGTCAACATATTAATATTTGGTCAATTTGATTTTCTCACTAACAATTAGTGCAAGATTTGTCAAAAATTTGCATGGCATTTGGTCAAGATTGGCCCAATAGCTTCCAAATTTTCATGAGATTTATCCAAACCGCAGCAAACTTTTATGAATTTTGCACTTTGTCCAAATTTTTTCCAAGTTCATGTATACCTACCAATTTGAAAATAAAATTCCAGGTATTGGTCTAATGTACCCATCCCAATTTCCAAATACCTAATTTTTCCTGCACTATAAATATGGTTTCAAGTCCAGTGAATATTCCAAAAGGTAGGTATTAAAGATATGCACTTGAATAGCCCTTAAGAATTTCATTGCCAGGCTTCAGGCAAACAGTCGCACATTTTTTATCATATAGTATATATAGAACATGACGGAACTAATATTCTCATCTAAATCAAGGAAGATGAAGCATGTACAAATGATTTGATACAAATCTTCCAATGCAAGGATTAGAAAGAATCAATTATATCCCAAGTTATTATATATAGGTAGTTGCATAAGATGGGAAGAAATGAGAGGAAAACAATAGTCTATCCTGAGCGCATGAAAGCAACTGTAGCACATTGACAGGATCACTACAGATAAAACTGCAGAGTCTGAGAGAAACCATATGGTATTTTACAATTTAAGTCAAAGATGATATTTTAATTATCCAACAACTACATTTTATACATGTAAATAGATTTACTTCATATTTATTGTTCACTAAAAGAGGAATACTCATTTAATCAAAGCCACCTCTATGATTTCATGTAAAAGACGTTAGAATCTTTACAATTCCATTTAGTGACGATATTTTGTGAGTCATGGCCAAAATTAATTAGGATATAACAGATATTTAGGATTCATTTGGTGGAAAGAATTTTTTATGATTAAACCATTTTTATAACAATTGAAATCTTCCTCAATTCTTTTTTCAAAGATGTAAATACATAGCTAGGACAGTAACCTTCACTAATAGTTCAAACTGAAACTTTTGGAATTCCTAGTTGAATTCTCAGTTTTAAACAAACTTTTGCTATTTACTGGCAAGCTTTTCCAGAAAATTGTTCGGGCATGGTTCTACCTACGCCAATATTTACATATGCTTTCACAAACTTGCTTGCCTGGCCAATTGTCCACTTGATTTGAAGCCAATATTCTAGCCAACCGATACATCAATGTCACCATTCTAATTTTTAAACATCTCCCTCATATTGACTTACATTTTGATTTAATCCATCACATTCACCATAAGCTTTGATCAAGGAATAGATCATCATATATTGACTGCAATGTTAATCTAATAACAATTTTAGGACTTCTATTTACCTTCTGTTAGCAATACTTATGTTTATTGGTTTAAGCAATGACTTGTTTAGCTTCTATAACTTTTGATTCTAGTTAGATGAATTTTAAACATTAAAAAGCAGTGACTTTTCAACTCAATTTAAATTTTGAGATAAGCAATTTCACTTTGAATTTATGTACAATATCTTCTTGCTAAATGGGTTTTAGTCACACATGGTTTTTACCCAAATCATGAAAATCATTACAAAGCTATACAATGAGATTTTTTTAGCAATGGAAATATTCATTACAAAAATATTTGCTGAAATGCACGCCAAAAAATAATCTTCAGGTTTTGTTGGTGAATAATTTTTTAATCAGTTCCTCTGATATGAAGATATTTCTCCTGTGCATTTGATGGTTTGTGATAATTTCTAGTTCATCAATACTATTGTGCAAAATGTGCATCAGCATACACTGGTATGACATTCCCCACTTCATTTAACTGTACACTTTCACACTAAGTGATGTATATTTTACATGACCTCGTTCATGGGGATGCCAATGTGTCACGCATCGAAGGATCGATGTCATTAGGAGTGCTATTATTAGCAAGTCGATCAGAATTCCTTAAATTTAGCCGTTAGGCTTTAAAACGTGGAACAACAAGTATCCAGACTTATGTCAGGTGATTATCGTCGGAACCCGTCTGCTGCATTGACCTATTTTAGTTGTATTACTAAGATATCTATAGTTTACAATATAAAAACCAACAAATACAAAATCTCATGAACAAAATCGTTATTAAAGTGAAATTCCGATTTACATCTCTTAATGAAATGATAATCAGTACGAACATAACGACAAAATATTTCTTTTATCAAAAACAAATTTTCATGGGTAACAAAATTATTTTACAACATGGGAATCCCGCATCACCACCATTATCCATTAAGATTACCCACGGTATCATGAGCATATCAAGTCTTCATAACTTCGGAATTAATTTTTATATATAAACATATTTCACGAGAAAATATTCAGATGAAAATAACAGAAATGCTTCATGAACGGAGCTCGCAGCCGAGTAACATTAGATTAGTTCTGTTTTTCATCACCATGAGCGATAGTCGACGATGAATTCAGTCTATAATGTAAATCCACACATTTTTGTTCGCTTAGTGAATCCATTAAAGTTAAAAATTCCTGAAGTGAAAATGTTCCTGAGGTTTGCTACTCTCCATGCCCCGGATCACATAATGATTAGATAACGAAGAGAGTTTTCCATCATTTAAATCAGGGCACAGATGTCGGTGCGATGTATTAATCAAATGATGAATAAACGATTTTTTATTATGAAACGAAAGTGAAGGCAACAAAGTACAAGCCAACAACGCCAATGCAGTGGAAATATTGACATTAATAATGACCATTGATTGTTGTTCTTGGGACTTTTGTGCAGATTTGTTGGACAAACACACACAGGATTTTATGTGCATAATTAGGTGCACTGAACAACAACATTAGGTGCAGTGAACAACAACATTAGGTGCACTGAAATGCTCTAGTGCTTTCAAAAAATTTTTATAACTCTGTTTCAATTGCTCAGAGATCCGAAGTCCTTCCTTTTAAAGTCCTAAACTTGAAAGGAACTAAACTTTACAACAACTAAAGGACCTTTTTGAAATCCTTCAGCTGAAATCCTTCGGCGACACGAGGAGGCTGTTTGGCAGGATCGGGGGAACACATTAAGCAGATTCCTGCTTTCCCGCGATAGGAAAAGCAGGTTAACTAGCAAGCAAGACCTCAAGATCCCCCCAGGTAACCCAGAGTTCGTTTAGGGGTAACAACACAAGGCCATGCTGCAGTCACCACCTGAAATCTAGCGACTTTTCTGGGCGCTAGGGGAAGAGTTGACCCTCCTGCATTATTCAGATGAGACTTGACTCTCACCCCTGAATTTTATTCGAGAAATGAATCAATTCCCTGGTGTCAATCTGAGGAATACTGCGAAATTTCTTCAAGAAACTAATTCATGAACGGCTGACTTGACCGCGGTGATCTCGCTGACGTTACTTGAATATTGTCAAATGCTTCCTAAGAATTGCAGGTCTGATGGCTTAACTAGGGAACTTGTCGGTCATTTGGGCTGTAAGGTCATACCTCATCATTGGCGGACTGTCAATTCCTTATGAAGATGTATATATAGTTTTCATTTAGCGCAATGCGCCCCTTTCCTTCATAATGGCCTATTCGGCTACAAAACTGTCATAAATAACTCCTTATCAGAGCTGGGCAGCGCTACTTTGAAATGTAGCGGCGCTACCGCTACCGCTACATGCTTGAAATGCAGCGGGCGCTGCCGCTACCGCTACACCCACTAGATTGTAGCGAGCGCTACCGCTACAGGAAAATGTTGCGCCGCTATATTAGCCGCTACAATTGCCAAAATTATTGGAAATCTCTAAATATTTATTGTTCTGCTATTGCGATTTTATTGGCCATTTAATGATAATAAAAAATTTTCAAAACATATCAATGCAACTTTATTGCAATTAACCTAGCCGAACTAGTACGGGTTAGATACAGTAAATAAAAGTTACAGTTATTTTTATGTTTTACCTTCCCTACATGTATGTGAACTTTAATCTACCAGTCTCAAATTTATCCCCATATACATATAAAAATCAGTCTTTTATTTGTATATATGTGTGGATTATTTTTGAGATTGGTAGATTAAAGTAGACATCCATGTAGGGAAGGTGAAACATAAAAATAACTGTGTAGAAATCACTGTAAGCAAACTGAAACATGAAAAAGTACTTGTAAGTGGTAACTGGTAACAACTTAACAAGTAACAACTAACATGTTGACACTAGTAACAGGGTGAGGTTGACAACATTACTCCGAAATCTTTCGTACAGTTTTATTTTGTAATTTATATTATGGATGTATCATGCTGGTTTTTAAATAATATAAATACTATTATGTAAAATCTGAAGGCTTTATCTATAAATGTAGCGGTAGCGCTGTAGCGGCAAAACCTCGTATCGCTACTTAAATATGTAGCGGGCGCTACCGCTACCGCTACATTGCCTTAGATGCAGCGCCGCTACCGCTACCGCTACTGAAAATGTAGCGGCCGCTAGTAGCGGCCGCTACATGTAGCATGCTACTGCCCACCTCTGCATAGCGTAAGCTCGCGCTGGACGAGTGGTTAAGAAACTCCAGCGACATTCTGACATATCTTCCACGACGATTCTTGTATCTCTTTTGGCAAGCCAACATTCTTCTACACGCCTTAAGAGTCAAGCACAAGCGGAGACAATGAAAGCTGGCGATCAAAGCACCCTTCTTCAGGTTGCTTACGATGTGTGCAACTGGTATAGAGTTGCAACTTGTTTGATGCTATACTGGTTCCAATCTGAAATAGTCAGCCATGGAAATAATCCGTATTCTCAGTAATCCTCTACAGTCGTCACTGCGCATTATAAACTTTGTACCTTCCGCCTTTGAAAATATTAAATAATATTTTTGAGGCTGAAAAGCCGCTGTATTTGAAGATTGATTGCTGTAATTGGTTTATACGCCACTGTAATTTTGCATGAAGAAAAGGCAGAACTCAGCGGTTCTCGTGACCGAGACCAGGACAAGTGTCACATCAGCCGAGGTGTGGCCCAGGTTCCAGCGAGATACTCATCCTGCACTAACATATGTACAGCTTCGTGGTTACTTATCCTGCACTAACATATGTACAGCTTTGTGGTTACTTATCCTGCACTAACATATGAAAAATGACGAATATTCTTGGATGAGCTCAGCATTAGCAATGGCGCTACCTGAACTGAGCTCTTATGAACCTTCATCTACTAACATTAAGGTCAGAATTAACGCGCCTCATAACTTTAGTCGTTTATTTAATTGTAAAATTTTATCCTTCCTGTCAACGGAAAGATTAACGAGGATTTGCATTTATGTGCGTGATTCAAATTCCATACATGCAGTATATGTGGCAAGGAGTTCAAATTTTTATATATTACACCACTCGTGCATTCCAGTCCGTGATTCATTGACATTCCCCCTTTCTTAACTGAATTTTTTCTTCCTAAAATATTTATACTATTTGAAACTAGACTCCTGCGTTTGGCTTTTTTTATACGAGACGAGACGAGACAGCAGGCTCTGTCCCGGTTCACAATAAAAACCGGGACAATTTTCAGCCTTCCTTAGGAATTCCGAGACGATCCTGAGACAAGACGAGACATTCCGGTTAAAATAGGTAGCTTAAAATTTCCCGGAATTTATAGCCGTTTTAACGAGACATAACGAGACGAATCAATTATTGATGTGGTGTAAACTTTGGCTTGCCATTATACATTTATATAATAACTTGAGACGTATCCTTTTACTATTCTGATTTTAGCTCGGCAATTGAAATGATTTTTGCTACAAATAAATGTTGTAGTTTAATATGGTACTTAATGTTGACAGGCAAATAAAAATTGAAAAGTACATTATTTATTTTCCAATAATTGTGTTCTATGATGGTCTGCAAGGAGGCCATACTGACTGTAGATGGTGACATCGGCTGACTGGACAGACTTTGATTTGCCTCTAGCTCATTCACAGAATCAGATTTATCGATCTTGCCATAATCAATCTCAATAAATTAATCTGGTAAAGTCCACGAACATCAGACAGCGCATTTCAGTGACCACCCATGTCCGGGATTGTACGGACATGTCACAGCGCATACCAGAGAGACCACAGTGCGAGAGCAAGCTCCCTGTCCGTAAAGTCTACGAACATCACACAGCACATTTCAGTGACCACCCATGTCCGGAATTCTACGGACATGTCACAGCGCATACCAGAGAGACCACAGTGCGAGAGCAAACTCTCTGTCCGTAAAGTTTACGAACATCACACAGCGCATTTCAGTGAACGTAATAAACTCGACTCGTACTCGTACGGTTCCCATTAAGTGCCATCGTAGCCTTTGTTAAGACTTAAGGGTAAAAATTTTTACTCAATACTCAGCCATACATCGACAGGTTTGCGGTGTTTGTTGGACCACCAATTAACTGCCATGTACGTCGGTCAAACACATTTGCTAAACCTTCAATTAACTCAATTCAACTGGGAACTGTCTATGGCCCTATTAGCAATAAAGGGCTAACTTGTCATTCTTCAACCCGTGTTTTCGAAATGATTCGTATCGTAATCGAAAAACTTCTTTTGTCTTAAATAATTGAGACAAATCTCGTCTCATCTTGTTATGTCTCGTTTCAAATCTGTCTGTCTCGTCCCGGTTCATAAAGAACCGGGACACAAGTTTTAAAGTCCGGGACAGAAGTCTTGTCTCGGTTAATACGTTTATTCTGGGACAAATTCATACGTTTATTCTGGGACTCGGTTCATACGTACTACGGCCGTAGACGCCGTGGCCGTAGTATTGCAGCTGATATCCTTTGTACGATATCCTTTGTACGATATCCGTTGTACGATATCCTTCGCGAGATATCCTTTGTACGATATCTTTTGCTCGATATACGTAGTACGATATACGTTGTACGATATCCTTTGGACGATGTCCTTTGTACGAACTCCTTCGTACGCTTAATATGTCGTTATCTATCTAGGTAGAACACATAAAAAAATATTTATTCCATTCAGCTGAGCCCAGCTGGAGGCTTGGTGCTCTAAAGTAAAGAAACTTCGATGAAAAGATAGCGGCTTATAGTTAGGCCTTCCTTAATAGTGATAAGTTTCAGACGATAATGTCACAGTGAAGACTTCTTTAACCGCTGTTATTATTAAATTTTATATGCATCGAAGACATGTCTACGCTTTTTATATATTAGGGATGTAAGTTTTGTTCAACGGTGCGACCTTCGAAGTAATGTCTACAGGAGATTCAATAGGCAATGAGTTTCGGTAATTTTATAGTAGTTTATGCTGGAATTATGTGATTTTCTATCTAGTGATCATTTTCTATAGACTGTTATTCTAGGGTGAACTAAATCACAGCATATTATATCAATACAGAAAAATATTGTATATTTTTCTGCGTATTGAAGTAAGACATGTTGTAACAGCCACAGGTCTTACTGTTTCTTAACAAGTAAGACCTGTTGCAACAGCAGCAGTTTAACAGCCAACATTACCAAGTAAACTGCTTGATTAATGCTCATCACACATTCTGAGAGAAAAGCAACACTAATATCTGCAGTTTGTTATCATTTGATATTATCTGGCTACAAAATGTGTGCATTTTATTTTTCATCTTTACTCACAATTGAGTTTTTTATTTCGAATCTGTCTATACAACTTTTTCAATATGAAGCAATTTTATTTTTCATTTGTTAAAGCAAATGTGAGATACGTGTAAACGGTGTAATTAAACCGAATAATTTTCGATGTTGTTTTTGTATAAATTTTCAATGTGCTCCACATTGAAGATTGAACTGACCGCAGACGTCAGTCATCCCTGGGTTCTCAGAAATACTTCTCCCATAATATTTTGGGTATTTCTTTCATATTAGGCAAATCCAAGTTGTTGCTATTACTGTTCCATGCTTTGAATATGTTATGATGCGCTACAATGCGTTATTATATCACCTATATCCCGCTTGTAATGTATATCCCGCTTTCCTGGACTCATCGATAACTCGGAACATTTTAGTTTCTGCTCTGAATCGTTTTTTAAGAGTTGCCATTTTACAGTTCATAGAAAACGAGTGCGAGGACAAACTCCAACATGTCGTAGTCGTCAGCGTAGGACGCACGGGACAAATCAGATTATCTGCGCCGCCTCACGACACGTTTTCAGCGACACCAGCAGCGCGGCGGCCATGACAGTTGGTCACAACAATCGCGGCTTAGAAATACTTGCAAGTA
>NW_025938983.1:0-2050 GCF_000764305.2 Hyalella azteca | reverse complement strand
TTCACACACATCCACACAGCTTCACACACATCCACACAGCTTCACACACATCCACACAGCTTCACACATCGACACAGCGCCTCACACAGAACTACACAGGATCAATACAAGTCGTTGTGATGCTAATAAGCCGATCGATTACTTATTGCAGCTTCACTCACATCAATGAGCGGGACGTTGTCCCAATTTCTACGCAATTATTGCCCTCATATGTGAGTCATCCTGACTCACTTTGGCCTGACAAAAGAGGGTATCAGTGCTACGTGCGGTGAGTAAAAAAATAGTGTTACTATATGTACAATTTGCCTATAAATTTTTTGAGTGTAGACAAGCAATTCGAAAATAATTAGCGCGGCCTGCAGTTACAGCCTGCAGTTACAGCCTGCAGTTACAGCCTGCAGTTACAGCCTGCAGTTACAGCCTGCAGTTATGATTTTTTCGATCAGTATTTTAATTAATTAATGATTTTAAGTAAAAACGCGATTTATTTTTTTATTTATTAATTTCTATTAATTTTCGTTTATTTCACACATAAGTAATGGACAAAATATGTCCATTAATTTTACATTTAGTTCATTGAAATGTGATAAAGTTTTAAATAATTGCGGTAAATAATTAAAAAATTTCTGAAAAACATAGAAATTAAGCTTTTAAGACATCAACTTCTTATTAGTGGTTAAATATATATCTAAANAGGCAATTAACCGATAAATGTTCAAAATTAAGTTGAATGAAATATTATTTGAAAAAATTAAAGACACATGAATGGATCCAAATAAAATAATTAAACTGATAAAAATGATTCCATATGAAAAAATTAGAGTAATAAGAACGGTTCCATATGAAAAAAAATTAAAGTAATAAGAATGGTTCCATGTGAAAAGAATTAAAGTAATAAGAATGGTTCCATATGAAAAAATTAAAATAAAAAAATGGTTCCATATGAAAAAAATAAAAGTAACAAGAATGGTTCCATATGGGAAAATTAATGAATATATATGAATAGATTCATATGAAAAAGTTGAAGTAATAAAAATAGTTTCATATGAAAAAAATGACTATATAAGAATGGTTTCACAAGAAAAAAATAAAATGTTAATAGTGGTTCCATATGAAAAATAAAAGTAATAAGAATGGTTCCATTCGAAAAAATTCCAGTGATAAAAAAAACGCGAATGGTCGACAATATTACGTGGGTACTGAAGGAAATTATACAAGCGGTGAAAAAATATTATGCAAGTGGTAAAAAAACATTATGCAAGCATTGAAAAATTATTATGCAAGTGGTAAAAAAGATATTTTGCAAGTGGTAAAAATATTATGAAAGTGGTAAAAAAGATTATCTGCAAGCGGTAAAAAAGATATGCAAGTGGTAAAAAAATATTATGCAAGTGGTACAAAAATATTATGAAAGTGGTGAAAAAATATAATGCAAGTGGTAAAAAAATACTATGCAGGTGGTAAAAAATATCAAGCAAATTGTAAAGAAATATCATGCAAGTGGTAAAAAAATATTAAGCAAGCGGTAAAAAAATATTATGAAAGTGGTAAAAAATATCAAGCAAGTGGTAAAAAATATTATGCAAGTGTTAAAAAAATATTGTGCTGGTGGTAAAAAAATATGCAAGCGGTAAAAAATATAATGTAATTGGCGAGAAATATTATGCAAATGGTAAAAAATATTATGTAAGTGGTAAAAAATATTATGTTATGAGGGAAATAGGTGGAATATGTAAGTGAAGAGGGTGTAAGACGAGGGAAGGGGATGGAAGATATGAGGGTATGAGGTGGAAGATGTGAGGGAAGGAGGTGGAAATTATGAGGGATTGGGACGGAAATTAAGAGGGGAAGAAGTGAAATTATGAGGGAAATAGGTGAAAATTATGAGGGAAATAGGTGAAAATTATGAGGGAAAGAGGTGGAAATTATGAGGGAAAGGGGTGGAAATTATGAGGGAAGTAGGTGGAAATTATGAGGGAAAGGAATGGAAATTATGAGGTTATATTCCCCTCGTTGCCACTCACCTAGTCAGTTTGGGACGATCTCCTCC
>NW_025938982.1:0-267 GCF_000764305.2 Hyalella azteca | reverse complement strand
TAAACAGATACGTTAAACCCATGCGTAAGATCACTGGCTCAGCAACAAATGCGAGCGAGCCTGCAGTGCCTGTTGGAATATAGACTAGAGTAGCCGGCGGCCTCGCCCGAGCTGGACAAGTGACGGGCATATTAGAAGAATATTGCTTAACGCAACGTAGCGCCAGCTTCATGCAAAAGCTGACGATACTTAGCGAACGTTTGTTACCCCGCAAAAGCTGACGATACTTAGCGAACGTTTGTTACCCCGCAAAAGCTGACGATACTT
>NW_025938981.1:0-2513 GCF_000764305.2 Hyalella azteca | reverse complement strand
GGTAAGACTGTGTCAGGATATCGGCAGAAAAACACGGCATTCATGAACTCAGTTGAGGTCAGCAGCTGGACCGGTGGCCAGCTGTGTGACCAGTGAACTATGACCTGCCGTTCGATGGTTGAAGCCATTCACTAAGCCCCCAAGTTTCTTATGTTACATTTTGAACATGCGACATGTTCTCTGTTCACGCGCCACATCACATATCACCCACGAAGAATCATTGCATGTTAAAGCTATGAACACTTTTAACATGTGAGATGTTGCGTTCACCTAATCACACATCAAGCACAAAAAATATACTTAATTCATTGAATGTTTCTGCCAATTTAGGGAGTCGATCCACGTCTCACTAAAAAAATGTGGGAGAAAATTACGTTTCTTAAATTCACATGCATTACCCCCAGACGTAGGAACGATTTTTGTGTGTACCAGCACACGGATATTGAAAAATATCAAATATCATGACCATTCAAAGTCAGTCATTATGCATTTATAAATACGGAGAAAACTGCCAGAAACACGACGTTGCAGTTTCTTTAATTATTGACCTCAGGAGCGAGCGAGCGAAACGCGAGTGCGGGAAAGCGGTCAAGCGGTGACGCCTGCTGGGGCCACCGCCTGTCGGTCATATATGCGGGGCCATATACGCATAGAAATGAGTGAGACTTTGTCGAAAAATGATGTATGGTTCATTCTGACCCAGCTAAAGTTAGCATCTGTGCTAGGTACCCTTACCCTTAGTACCCTTACCCTTGAGGGTAAGAAAAAATGTCACAACTAGGATAATATGACACGCTACTTTTTCTGGGTGCAGACTATTGGTATTGGGACAACATGACCCATTGATTGCACTGAGTGATGTGTGCCGATCAAAATGGGACCCTCACCTGCTGCTGGAAAAGTTTTGTGTTATCAGAGAAAACTAACGCGTCGTTTTGATAATAGCGACCTACGATAGAAGAAAAACGGCATTGAAATTTTACGTACTTTCGATCCTTTAATTGTTTGAACACAAGTTATTCTTCAAACAAAACATCAGTCGTTATAACTTCGTTTTAATAGTGATACGCTTACAGATCACGTTTGTAAAGTTATTTACAATAAAATTTCATGAAAAAGTCGTTTCTTCATCAACAAAAGGTTTAGGTGAAATTGCATAATATTAAATTTCGTATTGTGCCATCATGAATAAATGAATATTCTGCATAAACAAAAAAAATTAGATCAGTACTCACTGCAGTGAGTGACAGAGAGCGCATTTTCTCGTGCATAAATCAGTTTTCGTTGCGATTAGTACAGTGCACTGAAGTGCACTGTAGTGACAGTGCATGTCACTACAGTGACATGCACTGTCACTACACTTCACTGTCACTGTAGTGACAGTGACAGTGAAGTGTAGTACAGTGCACTGAAGTGACAGTGCACTGAAGTGCACTGTCACGGACGGACGGACGGACATGACGAGCACAATTGCGCCGTTTTTCCATAATAGAAGAAATGCACTAAAAAGTAAAATATTCCACGGACTCGTTTTAAAACTGACTACACTGATAATCTTCACTGATAATCCGAAAAATTGATCTGCAACTGAAATACGCACATTTCTCCGTGGCCTGAATACAGATTATCCGGAGTCAATCACTGCGGGAAACATTCATTCAATAATCCGACCAAATTTTGGCAAAATTCAAATTACGCGAGAAAAAAATTGTCAACTTGACAAAAAATTGAGGAATTGCTTATTGCTTCTTGTCATTATATCTAAAGGCTAGGTCACTAGTTACATTCAAGAGACTAAACAATATTCATAGTTATTTTTCCGCTCAGAAGCAAAAAATCTATGAATAATTCATAAATTTTATAAGCCCAAAAAATTTGAAATTTTACGCATTTTTCAAACTTCGAAAAATGAAATCGACAAGTAATGTTAAAGGATTTATAAAATTCATAACTCGATAATTGTTATGTTGGGCATAAATGTTATAAGCCGGCTAGGTGCGGCTATAGTAAGTCCGACGTTCGTTGGTGTGGGTGGTACGGTAATGAGCCCGACGAAGAATATTTAGGTTAGATGCACAATGAGCAAAATTAATTGTTATTATAGAATTTGTTTGGGTGGAGAGCCGGGGCAAGTGAGGAGGTTAAGACGCATGCTTTGGTGTAGATGCCATGAAGGCTTTGTAGGTCTGAGGCCGAGTTTAGCTGAGCATGTTTATACAGAGTGTTTTCTACAAGGCTTGTTTTGTTTAAGAGTTGTGGCCGACGGCTGCGCACCCTATCAGATTATCCTCTTGTTCAGCCATGATCACTTTACTATTATAATGATTGATATATATAGCTATGTTTTTTCGAGTTATTTAATTGGTGAAAACATGATGAATACTGTTCAAACACTATAAAATTGTGAACACTTTGATACAAACGTTAGTAATTTCTTATATAATGGTCTGGGGGTAGTGCTATGTAATCATTAGTTTCAAACGAATTATACTCCACAAATTTTGGAATTGTAT
>NW_025938980.1:0-311 GCF_000764305.2 Hyalella azteca | reverse complement strand
CAGTCATGAAACCATCAGGGCCGCAAGCGTAAACGTCAGTGTTGTCCAAGGTGCCTGCGACGGCAGCAAACTGCTCAGCACTGGGGCGGCCTACCAAATCACCTTCAGCCACATTCGCACCACTTTCCAGCAAGCGTACATACTTGAAGTGTTCGTTGGTTTTGGCCTTCAGCAACGCATCAAACAGCACATCTTCCGGGTGGCGCGCCCAGCTCATCAGGGTGACATCGGCGGGCCAACCCTTGGCCTGCAGTTCTTCAATCAGGCTGATCATTGGGGTAATACCGCTACCGGCCGCCAACAGCAACATG
>NW_025938979.1:0-73129 GCF_000764305.2 Hyalella azteca | reverse complement strand
TGTCTTTGAATTTTGACTTTTAAAGTGATTTTATTCATTTTTAGTTTAGTCGAACTGATGATGGAGCTGGACTCCGAAACGTTTTCAATATCGATATGGTGAATTTTCTTGGCGTTTTCTTTGCTTTTAAATTCCTTGTCATAATTTATAATTTTAAATTATTGCTTTTTTCTTCAGCTTGTGAAATGAGTATCCACAATCATTTACTATGTTTGCTGCTGTTTTACCGGAGCTACGCATAGGTGCCCTTCCTCGTGCACCCGGTCACGTCCATAGAATGAAGGATAATGAGTGAAGCTGTTATCCCTTTTCGGAAGTGGGTTTTCTAGTTCAATTGTCAATGTTACTGTAGGACGCCGAAAAAATGGTTTGTAAACTGTGAAAGTCTAGTTGGACATTTGCTGCGTACCTCAACTGTGACCAACCTCGTCGTGTTGGTGCACGGGGAATGACTCCACATTCTCAGAAACTGATAATGACCTTATCGCGTGGTCTCGGCTTCAAAGCAGCCGGTCCTATCTATGCAGAATAGGAAGGATATCATCAGCACTTGAAACGTTGCCCATCTTCCTACAGGGCGGCTAACCGAAAATGTTCGGCTTGAGCTTGATTGAGTAACGTTTCTATACCCATTAACTTTCGCCATTTTGCACTACGCAATTTTCCATATTTTGCACTACGTAAGTATTTGGAAGGTCTTAGAATCCATACCCGTTGAATCCATAGCTTAGGTCGTAGGTAGTGTCAATTTGGCAGATCTCTTGGCTCAAGCGATTTCCGCCGTGTGTCTACTGAAGCACGTTTGATAAAGTCCGGTCTCGATTCCAATACTAGCAATCTAAACCGTAATCAGAAAAAATAATTAGGAATACTTTGAAATTTAGCCATATTTTTACAGATTTGTACAGAAAAAATAATTGAATTTCATATTTAATTCATAAAAATTTGCTCAATAAACAATGGCTGAACACAGTTCTACGCTTTGTATGTCGCGACAGAAGAAATTATTCGCAGTTTGTCGCTGAACTGCGAATAATTTCTTGGGAAACCGGAAACGCATAACGAATCTCAAACCCTGAATGCTAGAACAAAGTGAATTCACAACAAAATTTCTAATTTTCACAGAATAAATAATTAACGAAGATTGCGTCTCTATCGTAATGGCGTCAATGAAAACTGGACAGACATGGAGCGGAGCACAGTGCCATGTCAAAGTGAACAGTGACGTGCTAAACGCTATATCGTGGATGTATCTCTAAACTGAAGTTATATCCGAGGAATATTGTTAGGCGGAAATGAAAATGAGCAATGGGACAGTTTTATCCCTATATGAGCTGTAAAGAATTAAATTCAGCAAAATGGAAACATCGCAGGCGCGACACTAAGAACAGAAGTTGGAAATTAGAAAGATTCAAAAAGGGTTCATAAAATCCAAGGGTCTTTACATCAGTAGCACCTATTTTACTGGGAACGAATGGAGTGAATTGGATTAAATGGTTTCCTATAGTGAGCTACTTTGTTGGTTACTGAATGGTTGTCTTCAACAATCATGGAAGTTTTTAGTTTCAGTTACTGTCGAATTCCTTTTCTTTGTTTATTTGAAATT
The DNA here is from genome assembly GCF_000764305.2 of Hyalella azteca. NCBI lineage: Eukaryota > Metazoa > Arthropoda > Malacostraca > Amphipoda > Hyalellidae > Hyalella > Hyalella azteca. The sequence continues at coordinate 71,523 of NW_025938979.1, read as the reverse complement.
GTACATTGCAGACGCACCAAGTTCAGCGATACTTTACCAAGTTAACTCACACTGTAGTGAGACAACTACGCTCCCTACACGACGTTGCTGGGTCTCTGCCCGCGGGCCCTAACAGACCAGGATCACTTAAAACAGATCAATGAATTTTCAAAGTCCACAAGGTATATTTTAATATAGAAAAGAATCCGCTGCAGCGACACAGGTATAAACTAACTGCATATTAGTTGACAAAAGCTCATTAATGTCAGGCATATTGAAATTTACAGTCATTACAAAGTTTGGTTAGTCAGGCAACAGCGGGCTTCCTTAATCTCGCAATCAGGTGCTTCCTGAGAGTCCTAGCCATGTACATTTTTTTTCTCTTCAGTCTTAGCCAGAGGTGGGGCGGCTGAAGAAAACTCACAGCGTTTAATGCGCGGCCAAGGCTGGCCCGCTACAACATTGTGAAATTCGAACTTTTATCGTCCATCGTCACAACGGAAAGAGTTTGTCTAATTGCTGGTAACACGATCATTTGCAGCTTGCTTCGTTTAAAAAAAATTCTGCGTTGTAAATGTCTTGCTTAAACGAACGCATGAGCAACCGCTTATCAACATGCGGCCGCGGTCGAACAGTTCGTGCCAAAGTAATGCAATTCTCTCTCGCTCATGCAATCGTAAATATTAATTGGATTACTGACTCCAATTGATAGTTTTCCAACGAATTGAATAATAATCTTCTTTGAAAGTCCCATTGCCTGCTGTGACTGATCAAATGAATCTAGTTTGTTGGCTTTAGACGAGTCGAATTCCCCCGAATGCGACGAAAATAATGTACCATTTTGCGCAACGTTTTATATTCTGTAGCGAAGCTGGCACTTGTTTCGGCTGATCGAATTGGTCAAGTTTGCTCCCTGTAGTCGGGTAAGTTGTGTCTCTTCCTAATTCAATTTACGTGCGATGTGCTGCAGCAGGCGGCCGCCTGTGCCAGGTCCACGTCAACGCGCCCCCCTGACTAACTTTCATACGTTCGACCTGACGACTTTTAGAGGTCGATTGAGTTGCTATGAGAGATGTTTTGTGGGTCTGTTCAAGATATGGGTTTCTTGTAATGTTCTTTTGCGCGTTGTTTGTGATGTGTTGATGTAACGTTTCAATTGGTGTGTTTGAGAACGGTAATATGCATTCGTCTCGTTTTAGTGGTGATTTTGTTATCGTTCCTGGCGCCATTCTTGTCGTAGTTTTTATGTCGCTTTTCGCAAAATTGCCGTTAACTTGTCGCAAAATTGCCGTTTCTGTTGCCAGTTTTATCGATCGACTTCTAAGCTAAACGAAAAATTGCTTTATGGCCGGAGCCTCTTGATGACTAGAAAAAAAGACAAAAGCTTGAATCGCGGTCGAAAATAAATTTATGAGTGTATACTCTGATGATGGATCAAGGATCTCTCGTGCTTTAGTGCGTGGAGTTGAGATAATTGCGCCGTTCATATGATCTTGATCATCAGTTTTGCAATGCACTGCATCTGTTACCAAATGAACGCATTGCCGTACGCAAGCAACAGATATTAATGCAAGCAGCAATTAAAGGTGGATAAGCGCTTGAATAATCCAGACATAATTCATTTGTCGGCCTTAAACATACAAATTTGCAAAACTATATTGTTAACTAGCAGGTTAGCCCATGAAACAAGATTTGATAGATAGATTTTAGGCAAACTTCCTCAAATTTATGATGGATTAGTTAGTATACTTGATTGTTCCTAATTTTCTTGACCAAAATATTAACATGCAATCCAATGATTTGATCGTAACATACTCGTAATTTGGTCTAGTTTGACAGTTTCAGTTTATTTCCTATTTATTTTAAATATTTATCGATATCTTTACGAAAGATGAAGGGCCAGATGATGTTGTGGTCTGAACAGCTCGTGGGTTTGTTGTCAGGTTTGCATTTAATGAGGGAATCTGGCCGCGGCAGCCATGCCTTTTGCTACAGGTTCACTCATTATGACCAAAGCAGTATGATAATTGTGTTTAATTCATCGCTTACCAATGATACTATGGCAACGCGTTGACAGCTTTACAAGAAAGATCCTGTTGTAAACGCAACCTTGGTTCAGACCCTGCCATAACGGCTCCCGTTTCCAGATCTTGCCATAATGGCTCCCGTTTCCAGACCTTGCCATAACGGCTCCCGTTTCCAGACTCTGCCATAATGGCTCCCGTTTCCAGACCTTGCCATAACGCCTCCCGTTTCCAGACCCTGCCATAACGGCTCCCGTTTCCAGACCTTGCCACAACGGCAACCGCTTCCAGGACCCTGCCATAACGGCTCCCGTTTCCAGACCCTGCCATATAACGGCTCCTGTTCTCCAGACCCTGCCATAACGGCTCCCGTTCTCCAGACCCTGCCATAACGGTCCCTGTTCTCCAGACCCTGCCATAACGACTCCCGTTCTCCAGACCCTGCCATAACGGCTCCCTGTTCTCCAGACCCTGCCATAACGACTCCCGTTCTCCAAACCCTGCCATTACGACTCCCCTTCTCCAGACCCTGCCATAACGGCTCCTCTCCTGTTCTCCAGACCCTGCCATAACGGCTCCCGTTGTCCGCAGATGAGCGCAGCATGGCTGTCATCAACTCGTGCTGTTGCTGGCGATCGCTGCGGCGAGGCAGCTATGCCTGCGCCCTCTACTCTCTGGTGAGTGTCACATCGATCTTTTCCCTTAAATCCTGCTTTTAAGTTGAGCAATAACGTTGTATTGATTTTATTTAGATATATGTGGTTTAGATATATGTTATTTATGTAGCTTTATGTATTCTCATCCCTCCGTGTGATGTACAGTCTTTTCTTATCAATCGACTTTTTTATGTTGTAATGATTCACCAGCGTCACGTTTGTCCTTAGACGGATATTATTTGTAACAGTTATACTCGTGCACATTTATTTATTTCACTTCAGTTTTACAGTTTTTTGTGTCTGCTAATAAATCCATGTATATGTCTGTACTTCCTATGTCGAAACGACCTCCTGAGATTGATGCATCGTTCGTGGCATTCGCTGAACTTGCGGTAGGCTTTTTGCGAGATTTATTACATCGCCGCCAGAACCTGCAGCTCTATCAGTCTCATGAAACCTGCTAGATTTAAAACGAGGAATTTCATGTTGCATTCGTACCTGTTCAGTATGAATTTAATGCTCATGTTGCATTCGTACCTGATCAGGTTGTGAATTTAATGCTCATGTTGCATTCGTACCTGTTCAGTATGAATTTAACGATTATAAAACACCTGCAATCTTGCGTGTTGCATTTTTGAAAAGTGTTCATGTTTGTAGCATTAGCTTGGGTTTAATTTGAGATGAATGCTTGTATTTCATGGAATGTTTACGTGAATAAATTGTTAGAAAATTGTAAATTTAGTACTTGTTTTTCAAGAAGCTGAGCATAATTTAGTGGCGCTTAATCTCGTAGGAATTGCTTGTGCGGCACCGGGAACTGCTGCTCCTTAAGACCTCGCATCAGGACGTGGGTTTTACTGGCTTATTAAGAGCGAGACGAGCATCGCTGCTGCTCTGCGTTCTATAAAAGGCCCTATTACGAGATCTTATTTATTCACCATGAAGCAACCATCTTTGTTTGCTCATCTCAGTCGAGGCTCTGAAATCCAACAACAAAAAAAGCGCACTCAAGCGCTGTCTACAAAGATCGTCTCGTGGAAACAACTTACCTACGCCTGAATATTTGCAACTTGATATAATCACTGCGAGTAAAAACAGATTAATTTAGCTCTGAGTTGCGGGTATGTAGCTAGAGTTTTGAATACGAATATTGCTTTCGAATTGGCTCTCTTAATTATATCAGTTATATTGAGGTAGCGTATTACGCTGAAAATGATTTCTGTCAATCTTGATATTTTGATTTTCTACGATACGTTCGTATTCCCTTATTGGCTGTCGGTCACATTTTTAGGTCAAAATTTGATGGAAATGACTCTGGTGGACGACAATCCTGGAATTAAAGAGGAATGAAGAAGACTATCACTTCTCTTCCTATCTTCATATTGTAATGAATGTGATGAATAAAATTACAATAATAATGTAATGCTTTAGAGTTTGAATGCGATCGAGTACGTAATTCATCCGCCTGCTGTCATTTATGAAGAGCGGGAAATGAAATGATTGCATCTTTTCAAAGATTGGCAGCCATCTGCTGTAACTGACGTGATGGTGAGACAGCCTATTCTAACAATACAAATAATCATCCGTTCACCTTCATCCAGCACGGCTTCATTTTTCTGTTCATTCTACTTGGAAATTCGACACTGCAGCTCTGCACCCGGATTCGAAATGAAGCTGCGAGCGGTCACGTCTGGCGCTCGTTATGCCGTGCATGTTCGAATATTTTGCAGCTCCTGTACACTAAACTTCGATTCTGGAAGTCTCGGCCCGAGATATTCTTCCCAACGATGCTGTTATCGTCAGGCATAAGCTTCTTCCGCTCGTCCCAATCATCAGTAATCAGGATTTGTGGCGTTGACGGTTTTTTCCTGCTTTAATTTTAAAGTATGGTGTTAACATGTTGAATAATAAATATATTTTACATGCGTTGAATAACTTATTCACTAGTTGGATGAAAATGAAACGAAATACAAATAGTTTTTCCATATATCGGTTTTGACTAAATATAACGTGTGTTAAGGTTTCGATTCATACGCGTTCTCGACAAGCGTGTAGTTCGTTCTGCAGCACGAGATCTGTGAAGAGACTTACGCTGCCCCGACATTGCTGGCATAACTGGCTTAGGGCAAGATTAAATTGCCTCTCCAGCCGCATGCCAATTTTAGCTGCCGTTGTCGTCTTTTTTTTCTCCAATTAAAGATTTTTTAGATAGATGCTTTTACATGAAACTTCGTTTGATTCACAAAATACGGTTTTTTATCTAGTGCTAAATTCTTTCTCATTGTAATTCAAATTCATGAATAAAATAATTAAGCCGCACGTCTAGGCATATGGCGGAGCGGGAAAAGGTAATTGAATTGTTCCGAATGGAGTGAAGCTTTAATCCTGTTCACTGAGCGAGCGTCAGACGCAATACTCGCATGCGAGACCCGATGGGCGTCTGGGCTCAGGACTGAAATGTATGAACGAGTTTAGGACTTATATTAACTGATTAACAAAATTCATTCAATGCAATAACAATAACATTACAGTTTAGTTGTTGACAATCCAAAGCAGAGTAATTAAGGTAATATAAGTAATTGAAATTTAAGCTTACGTTCACAACGTAAAATCTATGTAGAAGACGCAAATTTGCTTACTTGGAAATGCCAAGAAAATGTTCGGAATGGTCCACGCTACGGCACAATTGCTCGGATACTCTAAAGAGATCATTAAAATATACCGAAGTTTTACTTGCTTGGAAGTCATAGATCTTAACAATGGCCTCTGGTGAGTCGAAATTCAGATGAAATTCTTTACGAAACTCGCTAGGTTATACCGCTCTAACTTTTACAAGGTTAGCGATGTTGAGGGAATTCGGCCCTTCATCACATTTTCGATGCATCCACGAATTCATTGATCCTGGTGATGATTGGTGTATAAAAACGTATTTATGGATGATACTTCCCTGCATGATACATCCCTGCATGATAAATGCCTGCATGATACTTCCCTGCATGATACATCCCTGCATGATACATTCCTGCATGATAAATGCCTGCATGATACATCCCTGCATGATACTTCCATCGATCCTAACGTGAATAAAGATCGGTATATTGAATCGTGTATTGTATTATTATGAGGCTGTATTATCAAAAATAGTTACGAATTAGCCTTACTTAGTTAGTTAACTTCTTCAGCAATCACTGACGGCTTCTCATGCTGAACCCACCAATCACAGACGAAAAATAGACTGCTACGTTTATTTAGATCGCTTCGTGTAACTCAGCGAGTTTTCCTAGTACGGCCTCTGGGCGACATCAAGTCCTATTAATGAAAGATGTGTTGTTCTCCGTACCTTAGGGCTAATGTTGAGTCCTGCTAATGAATAATGGGCGTTTCCTTCATACATTAGGGCTCCAATCTTAAGGCTCGATACCTAAATACATTAGCGCTCAATTATCTTGCGAGTTTTAAATACCACATTACAACTTAACAACATTGCTGATTTGGTATTCATAGACAATATTTGGAATACGACAAATATTTGCAGCTGTCGTTGAAGGGTTAAAAGATTATCACCTTTCTGAGTTTGATTGTCATATGCGCAGGTAATATATGGTTCAACACCCGCGCCCGAATGCGGCCTGTCTGCTGGAATAAAATGCAATATGAATGCCATGTTTCCTTTAGGGAATTCTGGCCGAGCTGTGTTCATTAATATTCATTCACAGGGCTTAAATCAAAAATAATGTCCGTATAAAGAATTCTGTTAACGGCGGAATCGACGTGAAGCAATTACAGCAGGGAGGGCTGTAACGGGATCGAGGGAGGTCTCTTTTATGTTTAAATCGACGGTGAATAATGAGCTGTTCCGCAGTTATTAATATAAAGTTTTTTTCATGGAATACGTACGGTCCGGTACGAGGGTGGTATGCGGAACACGAATATATCATTTGGATTTACAAGTAGATGTTTTAATTGAAAGATTTGACTCACATATATTTATAACGACAAAAATTATTATACGATAAACGAGCAAGAATAATGAGGGAAAGGTAGAACTAAGATTTTGAGCTCTTATAGACAGTTGAGCGCCGCTGACCTGAAAGTGAAGTACGAATTAAGAACTCAATCAGAAATAATTCAGGTTTTTCGAGCACGATACGTATTTAATTAAAGTGACCAAATTAGGGCACAAGACGACATTAATTATGGTCCTCTTACTACGGCTCGAAGCTCGCTTTTCTTGTATGTGACAATGAAATTTACAAATCTTGTCATAAAGAGCGCAAGCTAGTAAGCCAAAAAGAAAAAAAGGTACCATGCAAGAAAGTCGGACTATTCTCCGACATCTTCTTAAAACTGTCGAGTTCCCATAAAATTGTTCTGTGCATAGTCTACCGTGCCCAGGGTGAGCTCATCAAGTTTTTAAATATTGATACTTTTATTAAATTTAGTTTCGATCTGTACGGTTTTATTGCATGCCGAAAAAAACTTTTTCTTTTACAATTCGACTCTTCTGTGACATTTAAATTGCATAATTGGCATCATTGACATGAATTTGTTCCTTCCATTTTATTTCAACAGATATTGATATTTATTAAGTATATTATCGGAACCTGAGAGACAGTACGCACGGTGCATTTTCTGCTATCATTGTGATGGAGGGGACAAAACATTTGTGTTCCTCAAAACATTGCTCTCATTTACATGAGTTTTATTCTAAAAAAATATCTAAATTTGGCGGCGTAAGTCGAATAGTGATTAGAAAATAGTGACTTGCAGCAAAAATGTTTCCAAGCGTGGATTAAACTCAATTATATGATCAACTTCCTACTAACGTAAGTCAATCCTACTTGGGTCTTGCGTATCCTGCCGCCCGGGAAAATGCGCAGGCGATCACAAGGCTTTTTGTGGACACAAAAACAACTGCAGTTATTATACGCACGGATTGCTTTTGCTTCCGGTATGATGCCGTTTTAATTGTCTGACATTAAAATAGCAATTCATCGAATGGTTTTAACGATAAACCGAGTCACGAAAGTCAAATGGTGCGGAATAGTTTTTTGTAAAGTTTGGAAGCGACTCTCATGGCATTTATATAATTTTGGACGGTCAAGCCAATGGGATTTCAAGGTTGCCTCCAGCCCTTATCTCAGTTGAGGGCTTCGCTTGCAATGGTTTCAGTGGCGTGCAATTTCTAGGCGATCCTACGCGGCTAATTTAAATTCTAAAATATCGACCTTGATTCGCGTTGGAAGGCTTGCCCAAGCTGCTGACATTCAACCTGTTTGAAAATCACGGTCGGTTTTTAAGTGGCCGTCGCTGATTCGGCTCTTATTTTCGAAAGGAACAAGTCATCATGTAATAGAATCCGGAATGATTTGGAATTTGAAGCGCGTCGTAACATTAACCAGTGCTAAAAAACTTGGGTTACGTCCTCTGCGACATTCCTGGCCTTCTTTACGATTCATTCATTGGCCGGTACAATGTGTTCCTTCCTTTGATGCTGATGACATCACTGCAGTCCGAAGCCGCCACTTTCTTGATTAAATAAATTTGTGTCCTCAGGAAAACGAAATTTTTGAAGGGTTTTCATGGTTTATTAGCATTTTTGATGCGACAATTTATATACCGAACTCAATTCGCTTACTTCAAAATAGCGTCGAATAATTTAATAAAAAATTCTATTGCAAAATCCGTAATTCAATGAATTGATTATTAAGAACGTATAATAATTAACTCATTCCTGCTAGGCATGGAATGCAGAGCTCATGATCTTCCATTTTCCTGCTCTGCATGGAATTTACCAGTGATGATCATTCCATGTCGAAGCTTGTAATTTGTTCTGCGGCGCATCACTGTCGAGTTTTGATGCCCCAGACTGCGTCGTAACTCAGACTCCATTACAGCGACGAGCTTCCTCGGCAACTTGTCTGACTTTGATTGGATGCGACATCCGAGCTCTGCTTTGTTCAGCCCTGTTACCAAGCGTCCGGCTGAGGCATATTGTTAAAAAGTGCTTACAACTTGTGTGAAAGTTTTCTCAGTTGCCGGTTGCTAAGGGAGCAACAACCTGACATGCTGCCAAAATCTTCCAATCGCAGTCTGGCAATCCGCACTTGCAATCATCGTATATCAGACGGTCGCCGTGAGACTTGCTGAGAATGCAGCTCGCTTCCTGAGCAATATTCGCGTAGTGCTGCCTTGTGCCAAATTTTTTCCTTTGTTCTGACCTGATGTGATCTAACTTCGATTTTGTTGCCACGCGGTCAGCAAAAATTACCTAAAGTAAATTATCTTGGGAATTTTGCTAATATTATCAACGTTAATTTCTTTTTCGTTGCAGTAAATTGTGCAGCTCCAATTATAATTACACTTAGTTTTATTTTGTAATAATAATTCGTTGGAGCCATGCGATTTATTTATAATTTTTTTGCATGTTAGTGATCTAAAAATTGGCTGTGACAGTACGGAGCAAAATACCGAGTCCTTTAAAAGTAGTCGTGTTAAGTAGATATTAGCATTAATGATTTATTATCCAACGTTATTTTTACATTAATGATGTATACCATTGTTTGAAGTTGTGTGAAAAAGCATTAGCATGCGTCAGTTGTAATGACTGGGCCAGTGAGTGATGGTTGTAATTGCCGGCTCTGCCGTGCTGTAAAGGGTCATTGATCACGAAGGCTTGGGAAAGCTTGGAACCTCCATATAGATTGAAGACATTACTTGATTAAATGCAAATACCGCGCTATTTTAGGGAATCGCATTAGCGTTCATGTTCATGAATGATTTCAGTATTGGAGAAGTCAGCTACTAGAGCAACATGACGTATAGAGATGAACTAAAATATTTTATAATCGGTGCCACCTTGTATTATATTAAAATTTAATTTATTCACTATTGAACTGAACTTAGAACTGAACTACGATATGAACATTAAATTATGATTCTTAGCTTTGACACGAAAATAACCTGTCGCCGCATTTTATCGGTTAAAGAAACCATGCTTGCAGAAGAGTGCATGCATGTTAAAGACATTTTTTGTGTTCAGAAGTGTTTCCATTTGAACGATGATGTTTGGCGCCAACTAAATGCTGAAATATTGAAAAATAACGTATTTAATGCGATTTTGGGATGATCTTTCGTATAACTTCCCTAACAAAATTCTGGGACGCCCATGAAGGCTTCTGCCGAATAGTCCTTATTTGTCTGCTTTATTCAAGCAAATCAATTAGTCTGTTTCTCACTCATATTTCTCTTCGGAACGCATTGCCATAGTTATATAACATGATTTTTGTACTTGGAAGTATCAGTTAAAAATCTGATTTTTATTTTGTACTTGAATAAAAATTATTATTTTTACGTTATTTTACAAATTTGACGCGCTGGCGACACCTGAAAATATTAATAATATGAGCTGAAATTTCACTCATAGTGAACTTTGAATAATTAATTTAATTAATTAATTTACTCTCGAGCATCACGCCAAGAGAGTTTCACTTATGGAAATTAATTTTAAACAACAATATCCAAACACAGATCTCATTTCCACCATCATATTTGACTGACGGTTGGCAAATAATGGTTTAGATAAGAATGTAAACAGACCTCGACAGGCATGACCAAGACAGGCATGACCAAGACAGGCATGACCAAGACGGGCATGACCAAGACAGGCATGACCAAGACAGGCATGACCAAGCCAGGCATGACCAAGACAGGCATGATCAAGACAGGCATGACCAAGACAGGCATGACCAAGACGGGCATGACCAAGACAGGCGTGACCAAGACAGGCATGACCAAGACAGGCATGACCAAGACAGACATGACTTTTTTCGTAGAAAAGCAACAAATAATCCGACTTCGTTATTGTGGATTGGGTAGATAGACGCCAACGAAATGGATAAGGGCTGCTGCAATACCAGAATCATTCCTTGCTTTACGCTATATTTTCTTATTGCTAAAAAAGGAAATGTTTCTCGGGTCGAATTTGCCAATCGGCAATTAATTAAGGTAATCATCGGAGACTTTCTTGCTAGTGCGTCACGACAAATTTACGTAATTTTAAATATTTCATTGTTTTTACATTGTTGAGAATCATTGCTGGCTAGATCAATAAGTAAAGTGGGCAAATTTTTTGCGTTTCTTTGTGTTTGTCTGGCGTGAAATACCTTACATTTGTGGCGTCACCGGTGCTTTCATGATTTCAATAAACTTTCATAGATGAAAGTTTATGAATTTCTTAAGTAAATGGCGATAAAATTTAGGGCTTAATAAGCAGCATTTATTAATGGAAGGCGACGATGTTTAGTGATGAACTCAGGTCTCTGATCCCATTCTCCGCCCACATTGAGATCGCTACTCGCAGTTATCACACGTGATATTGAACCAATAATTTCTCGTTGATGAAGTCCAGAGGCTGAGTCGTCTGAACGTTCAGCAGCACGCAAGACATCATCGCTGCAAGGCTTTGCGGTTAACGTCGACTAGCGCGCCAATGCAGCCGTTATTGCGTATGCGAATGCCCAGGACTAGCGCGCCATTGCAGCCATTATTGCGTATGCGAATGCCCAGCCTGACTGATGTTGATCCTCGTGGCAGCGTTCATGCTGCGTGACACCGCAATTTCGTGTGCTTCGCACAACGCTTAAAATGTTTCTTACGTTATGAGAAAATCTTATTTTCCTCGAGGTTTATTAAAGTAGGCGCCGACTGAATATGGAGAAGAACTTATAATATTTTCTTTTCGAACGAAACCATTTTGCCACTGGAGTAGATTTTCGCCGGAAGTCGCGGAAGAATAAATCAATTTTATTCATAAAAGTGTTACATTTAAGAATTACTAAGAATTAAATTAAGAACCTCTGAGGAGACGATATAATTGTATAAATTTTCTTCTGTTAGGAAGCACAAAACAATTTATTTAGCATTGAAAGATCGAGATGCAGTGCATGTTCTTGATGGCTTTCATTGCAGTTTGTGAGGCGACAACTCTGAGATAACATTTAATATTATTTTAGAATTAAATTAAAATGACGATATGTATTTATATAGTTTTAATAACTATAAGACGATAGGTCCATGTGCAGGGATGGATGTTTCCATGAGAACGGCACATATAGACTGAAATCGACTTACAAGTGTTACAGCCTCCTTACTTATAGTTACTGCAAAGCACCATGCCACTTATGAGTTGCGGCGTAAGTGATGCAGTCTCAACAAAAACTAGGTTAAGCCTGGAACACTCCTACAACACTTACTGTCTTACACTCCGTCTCATTAGGTGCAGGCTTCACCTAGTTGTTGTTGAGCTCCCGGCCTCCTAATGAGCATTCACGCTGCTGCTTTAATGAGCTGCTTGTCCAGCCCTAATTAGCAAATGGACAGAACAATTTTATTACTCGCCTCTTATTTATATGTTGTCTATGCAAGCTAGGATCTTCAAGGGTATTTAGATTGTAATTTGAGGCTCCGCCTAGCCAACAACACCACGTTTAATAATAAACACCGTCTATTTGTCGGATGTAAAATTAAATAATTCCAATTTGTACATTTTCTTTTAAAGTAATAATAGCGAACTTTTTCAAGTTCTGGTGATTCTGATTTGGCTCATTATAACGTGTGTGAATAATTATCGTAACTAGCATTTTTGTGATTGCAATATGTTATTGTGCGGCGGCAAGTTAGGTCTGATGAAATGTTATGCATAACCAGACTTTAGTGTTATGATTGCATAAAATATTTCAATTACTTATTCTAAGCAAACAGACGCAGACATACTAAACCTAACTTAGGAGAAAGTTTTGTTTCCGTGCATGTACCAGAGTTTACGATGAGCATTGTAATTTGTATAGAGAATTTATTTTGCCCGTAATAACGCCGAACAAATTGTTTGCACAGCTCACTGTTCGCGATGTTCATTGAATGTGCGATATTCACAGTTGTTCGCGTTTGTGTTCACGCGTTACTTTAGGAATTTGCGTGTCAGGCTGAGTTGCTCTCGACTTCAGTATGAAGCTGATCTAAACTTTTACTTCTATTAACATTTCATATTAATTGTTTGCAGCGCAACCTGTATTTGAATTTTAGAAAATTTAAACACGAAAAATTAACACTTTATGTTATCATCATTATACTGTGTTTGCTGGTGCACATTCAAATAACAAACAAATAACTCTGTCACGGGTGTGCCAAATAATAATCAGTGGCAAGTTGTTTAGACGGCAGTGCATGCAAATGAGACGAGCTTGTCACGCAGTCCCTAGCTGCACCGCGTGGGCACTGCACCTGGAGGCTGAAGGTCGTTAAGGCTTGTCATGTTTCTAGCGCTGAAGTCGTTGCTGTAGCATCCGAAGCTCCGGCTTGTAAAATTCGCCAGCTGCTTTCCTTGTTTCCTCCCCTTCCTCTCTGGCTGAATTTCAATTTTACTCAATCCCGTGTATTGCCCTAAAGGAATTCTATACCGTGCAAACTCCCGGACATCAGTGACTTGTAAATTTCATCTTATCTGTCCCTGTAAGGATCCGTCCTGACTTGAAGGGTTATTTCTTAGACTACCGCAAAGTTGGCGTAAACAGGTTCTGCCAGGATAGCAAAAAATTAAACTGAAAACAATACATTAAGAATAATTGAATTGTGTGTGGCAAACTTTCCCGTCTTTGTTTTTTTTTGTCAATTTCGATTGTTTTTTTTTATGTTTTTGTTTACGTTGTATTCAGGGTGTGGTATTGAGTTCCGTAATTCACGTAGGTAGCCGATTTAACAAGGGTCCGTAAATTTTTTAAATCGAGCTCTAAATGAACCCAGACTGCTAATCAAGACGCTATGGATTTATTGACCAGTTCTCTTGAAATGATATTGTCAATCTCAGTTATTATTTGACGAACTTCCTTCAGCTTCATTCAACACTGCAGTAGAAGTAACTCCTGTTCTATACTAATACTTCTTCCTGTTTGCCGGTTCTCTATCTTTTTGTTTGTGTGAGTGCTGGCAGTCAGTCCTTAACTTAATTTGTTATCACTTTGTAATTACTTTTTCTACGGGCCTCTCGACAAGATCACTTGATCAATTACTTAACCACGTTAAATTATTAATAAGTTGAATTTCAAATTTGCTAATTTTATATGTAGTTCAATTAAATTAGTGAGCTCATTGCCTTTGTTCTGCTGTAGTGAGCATCCGGGAGCCTGCTGAGAAACGCCTCTAAGTATATTTTTCTTCAACCGCACAATTTATTGCGGCTATAGTCTTTCAAGGTTTCAATCAATAAACTTATCGATCAATATTTGAATTATATAAATTTATTTGGATGCCTGTCACAATTTGTACCTAGCAACCTGTGCAGAACTAAGTAATTTATCGAAACGATTTAAATAAATATAATTATGTGAGGTGGTCGAAATTATTCACACATGATGGTATTTGCTGTGCGGTCACGTCAGAGCATTCACCTAAGTTAGAATAGAATAGAAGTGTCGGTACTGAAGAAATAGGCCCATGGCCTGTTGCCGATTCTTGAATTTTTCTTGGCTTGATTCACAAAGGATCCGGCCTTTGGAACCCGATCTTTCCATAACTGACGATTGATTGAGATAGCTGCTAGACTTATTGCCTGGTCCGTAATTTGCTAGGCATTTTAAGACTGAACATATGCTCCTGCATAGCTTCGTCTGGACTTATTGCCTGGTCCGTAATTTGCTAGGCATTTTAAGACTGAACATATGCTCCTGCATAGCTTCGTCTAGTCTGTTATTGAAGGCGTTCATACTCGGAGCGTCAACGATGCTACCAGGGAGGCTGTTCCACATGTCGGTGATTCGAAGCGAGAAGAAATGTTGTCGCATGGATGTGTTACATCGCAATTTTTTTAATTTATAGCCGTGGCCCCTGGTGTTAGTTCTTGTTTTAAATTCTAGTAATCCTTCTGGGACCTTGTATAAACCATGAGTATACTTGTATGCTTCAATGCGTTCCCCACGCAGACGTCGATAACTGAGGCTTGGAAGCTTCATAATCTCCAATCTCTCTTCATAGGACTTGCCTTTCAAGCCCGGAATTGTCCTTGTTGCACGTCTTTGAACACTCTCTATTAAATTTTTTCTCTTCTTCTTGTATTTCAAAACTTGTTAATTTAGAGCCGACTGGGCGCTCCTCAATAGCTGGAATACTGTTAATGTCCTCTTCAGTGAATGCGCTGCTGAAAAACTGATTAAGAACGTTAGCCTTGCCCTCATCAGAGGATATCTCTCGTTGATCTATTTTCAAATCAGAAATACCGTCCTTCATCTTGCACTTCGAGCTAGCGTACAAAAAGAATGCTTTCAGGTTCTTTTTTGCATTTTTTTAGCAATATTTTTTTCGAGGGTTTTTACTGACGTGCGATAGCTTTCTTTAGCTTGATTTCGAGCTCTTGCGTATAGGTTATAGTCAGCATTGCTACGAGTCTGTAAATAACGCTGGTAGGCTTCCTTCTTTGTTTTCAGCTTAGCTAGAACTGTACTGTTCATCCACTGAGTTTTTTGGCTCCACCAAGCTTAATTTTAGGTACACACGCATCAACTGCAGATATAACCGTGTCCTTGAGAAATGACCATGACTCTGCCACATTTATGTCCTTAATACAGTTCGAAATATTCACTACATTCACTGCTTCACGGAGTTTATCATAGTCGCCTTTCGCAAAATTCAAACGCTTACGCTTTCGAGGCGTCTTCTCTGTACAACACTTTAGACTGAAAAACAATGATTGGTGATGGATTGGTGGCTTTGTGCTAAATTACACAACTCCATTCATCTTAAACTCAGCACAAGTTGTATTGATAGAATAAGCATTTTTTGCAGCATTGTTCATACGAATCATACTGAATCTTACTCTTTCTCATTACTACCACTTACATCATTTTGCGCCATCACTCAAATCGTTTGGTCTCCCCCAAACTCAACCCTAACTACGGGGGATGGGAGCCTGCAGCAGCGTCGACATGCTCGTAAATCGTGACGCGTTGGAGTCATTAGCAGATATTCAGAGGAGCCGTCATCTCGGAACGAGCCTGAGCCCTCGACTAATTTGTAGTTGCCAAGATGCTGAATGCCTGCAATTTGTTAGCACGGCTTTTCCTGGGTATGTGATCCTGCTGCTTCTGGATCTGCTGTTAGACTTCGAGATTCCTTGTTCCTTAATGCCCATACAAGATGATCGTGTTAGAACGTGAGTACCATATAAGCTATTATTTGTTGTTGTTACATTTAGTATGTCATATCACGATCAAATATTTTTCATTGACATGAGTCCGTGCGTTCCCGGTGTTGCGAAAACTTCATCGTTGCAGTCGCGGGTCGCGGGAATGCGGGAATTCACTACGTAGAAAAATTAGGTAAAGATTGGCGTAAATATTGAACTCAATGTTCCCGAGCTAACGAACGCTACTACTTTATTAGAGCAATGGAACGGCATACGAAAATGATGAAAAATGTTTTATATTGAATGCAACGATAGATGGAAGGCATAACTAATTCATAAAGATTTCAGAAATAGTGAATAGATACGGCTGACTGCGACACATGCCTTCGTCCCTATGGCTACTGCACCCGTCCCTGTATGTAGACACGGCTGAGTGCACCGCTTGCTCAATAGGGTTAAGCGTGTAAAGAACCTTTTTTGGAAATTCGCTAATCCGACAAAGATTTTTTTTTACAACTGCCGAATAAATCTCCTAACTACTTTCCTTCAAAATACTTTTCAATATTAAGCTATTGAGTATTTGAGCCATTCAGCAAAATTTCGACTGATATAATCAATTTTTGAAAGGTTGCTGATTATCACCTAAATTGTTGAGGTGATATAGCAAAAAAAGGAGGTTCGATCTTCGAGCCTCATACACAAGTTAACCAACGCGCGAGTCTTCACCCCATCCTCCCTGTACAACTGGATTGACCGGAAGATTTTGCTGTCGTGTGTATCTTTATTATACCTGTGAAATGTTATTTGTGCATGTAGTCGATTCCTATCATTCCTATCTTTATTTTGGCCAAACGCCTGTAAATAAATATTTAGTTTCAGATTGGTTCAGATTGAGATGATATTTGTAGCCAATTATGCCAATAAAACCAATAACGATTGGTTTCAGCCTGTCCACGAGAATGACAGGTCATGATGTAAAGAGTTTTTTGGTGAACCGTTATTCGTTATTCTTAGCTATCTGTTTACCAAGCAATCCATTATAACTTGCAGTTGTGCCAAGACTTTTGTTTACCCGAAACTCGCTTTGTCATTGTATGTTTTGTTAACGCCTGCTCTGTTTTTCCACCTTGATCATGTTTCCGTGTCCTGCTCCAGCAATATGCTGGCACGAAGTGTGTTGGTTCGGAGAAATTTTCAACGTTCCCTCTGCTTACGTAAATCTTATCCTTTGTTTGTTATAAAAAAACAGTTTACTACTATGCATTATAGCAGCTGCATGATGCAATTTTAGCGCTTGGTGTTTAACGGTATGAAATTCTACAACTCTGTGGATATTAAATGTTTGTTAATTAGATATCATTGACGGGGGTTTAAATCACAGAGACTGCGAACGCGCGCTCCTCTCTCGACCACTGCATGGTCGCAACTGAACTGAGTGGACGAAAAACTTCATAGCCCGCGCACCATATTGCGCATGGCGCCACCTTCCTAGGACTAATGGCCGCCACGTGGCGCGCAATTCAAATAAGTAAGTTCCCGCGCCGCACCCTGTATATTCAGTAAACAAACGCTTATCACTTATTTCGAATGCATGCAGCCATTATGCACCATTCACTTGTAATTCAGAAAATCTTGTAGCGTAGGCAAAACAGAGTCTAAGATTTTTTAACCGCTTTTGGTCACATTAAGATTGCTCACGTACTGTTAACTTACTCATTGTACCCTCAAATAAATCCATCCGATATTTATTTTCTGGTGATTCTGTGACATCATAAAGCTCACACAATTCAGCATCCTTCCATGATGCAAATAATTAATAACCTTCTTCATTTTTTACATCATTCGTGAACATTATTTAACGTACACATTTGAACTTTAAATTTTTTGGTTGCAGTGTATGCGAGAAAGTCCGTGCAGTTGAGTTGGCTGGGTTGTTGTGAGTGGCGATGCGTTGCAAATTCCACTAATGTGTCTGGTGAACAATAATCGTCTACAATTACTGATATGAGACGGGTAACATTCAGATGAACTAGTGCGTGCGAATATTAGTGTGATGCTCAGTTCTGTTTGAAGAGGCCGCCTATAAATTATTGAGACGTTAATAGGCCTTCAGTAGACGTTAACGATGTGCGAGGCGTAAGCAATGGCAGCCATAAAGTGGCGAACTGTCCATAAACTAATCGACTATTTACAAAATATTGTATGATCTACAATATTCTAAAGACGGCTGAACTCTCTACGTTACCACCGGCTTACCCGAACACGTATAACTTACGCTAAAAAGTTGCAAATCGGAGCTATTGAGAGTCATCCGCGAAATCATTTTGCGGAGTCAATTAAAGATATAATTCTGATCACCCAAAGTTCCCTTAGGCAGCTTTAACAATAATTGTTCGTCGATTTATTTTAATTCTTCAGTTGGCCACGATATACGAATTTCCATTTCAATATCACAAAGCCCAGTAGAGCACGATTGATTGAAAATTTTAACGCGGAAAATCCTATTTATATGGTAACTTCTATTCATAATAAAATGATTTATCTGTAATTCCTTAGTAGCTATAGAATGACACGCCCACATTTCCCAGCAAAACATTGATCATTAACTAAATATCACGACATATCATATGGTCTGTGAAGAGTCTCACTGTGGTTTTTAGTTTGAGTCAACGTCACTGATCGGTCATCAAACTGACGCTTCCGTTGGCGTGACGAGCAAGGGCCAGAATATTAGGTTTATATAAGTTTAATGCGATCCTCGTCGCTCGCGTGTAACCATTCTGACGATGCAACTGATCTGTTCATGATACCAACATTGCATTGTCGGTTATTTATAAGGAATAAAGTCACTATAAATCATTACTTACATGAAATGAAGTTTAATAATTATGATTTAAATTGCTCCGTGTTTAACGTATTATTGTAATGAAGATTAGGTAGAATAATGTTACGCCAGGAATTGTTGCTGCCTCAGGAGATTGAGATCCGATTTGTTGGCTGCAATATACACTCCAATTTGCTGTTATTCCGTCTAACTGTTTACAATTAATGCGTGTTAAACAGACCTAACAAATATAATGCACAGCCTAACGTTGAAGCCCTTGAGACGCACGCTAATTCCCCTTCGTTACATTTCCGTATTTTGTGCCACTTTACTTGCTGGATCGAATCCTACTTATCCGCCCGAATTT
This sequence comes from Hyalella azteca, assembly GCF_000764305.2. NCBI lineage: Eukaryota > Metazoa > Arthropoda > Malacostraca > Amphipoda > Hyalellidae > Hyalella > Hyalella azteca. The sequence goes on along the minus strand of NW_025938979.1, from coordinate 52,499 downwards.
ATTGTATTCAGCGCCTTAGGTTGTTCCATGTTTGTGTTGTTGTAAACGCGTAAGTCACTAACCTTAATAACTATTAAGCCAATAAGCCAATAACCGTAACCTTTTTTTGCTACCTTTACTTGGTAGGAGTGACCTTTTTTATTCTTCGTTCTGCTCTCAACCCTTATATTAATTAAAAGATTTACCAGGCGCTTCTAAAATCATCGAACGAGAACTTTATGTAAGGTTTACAAATAAAATTAAATTGATAAATATTATGTTTGAAATCTTTCATTATATTTACCTCAATATCACTAAAGTCATTTTAACCAGTTTTAATAGTCCATCATAAGTAAAGCCCAGTTTTTAAATTTCAATTTAAATTTCTGGAATCTCGCTCAATATAAATTTCTGGAATTGACGTTACGGGGTACGCAACGTACCTTTTTGGTGGCAGATGTTTCAGATGAGGTTGGGAACTATTGCTTTGTTCCAATCTTGTGCCGATCTTATTGGAAATATTGAATGCTTGCCGCATTGCTTTTAAGAATTGGGTTGTCGGGCTTTCCAGCTACCGCAACAGCCGAGACATCGCATATAGACTTTAAGTGATCGTTTGTACTATCGTTGTATGAGTATTTGTACCTAGCACTAAATATTCGCCATAGGGCACATGTAGTCGTTCCAGTTCGACAGATCAATATCACGAAGCAGAATGACACAGATCAATACGGTACAGATTGGCACAGTTTAATACGAGTTAACAAAGATTGTTAATTATAAAGTTTGTGTATGATCATTGATTCTGGATTCACTTATCTGTCTTCAGAACTACACTTTGTAGGCAATCACTCTTGACATGGCTAAAGATTCCAGATCACAAGTGAGTTGTCATATCTTGTGGTCAATACTTACGCGTCTCTTTTCAGTGCCACTTACGTGTCTCTTTCGTAGGTGTCAGTGCCACGTACGTGTCTTTACTACTTTTCTACTTTATATGTACAAAAGTATGTGGAAACTGGCTAATGTGAATAACTTTTTTCATATAATTTTCAGCCTACATTTTCAGAAGATATCCCTGGTTCGTAAGACTTCATTTGCAATCGTGTAAAGTGGATCACTAAAAACCTAATAAGCAACGAACGACAATATTTTGTTACCTTATTACCATAATGTGTAAAAAAAATTATCGCTGATACATTCACATGGCGTAAAGCAGTAAAAATAGTTCAGACAAACTGTGACCCGTACTGCAACACGACGCATTCCGTAGCCTAATTAAGCACTGCAGCGGAGACTGCGCCCCAACTGTTTCTGCTTAAATATTCCAGAGACAATTTTTAGCGCACTTTCTCATATATGGAAGAAATGCACTATTGTGCTCGCCATGTCCGTCCGTCTGCCTGTCCGTGACTTCACGTTTTCATCGACGAGAAAATGCGCTCTCTGTCACTCACTGCAGTGAGTACTGAGTTATATATTTTTATATGAATATTTTTCACTCTAAATGCGGCGAAGAGCTTTGTCGTCTCCTTTAAAACAACACGAGAAGCGCTGATCAGTTTGCTTGTCATTGATTTTGCTATAATCAAGACGTTTTTATGTCGGGTTACCGTAATAATATTTTGAAGACTTGAATTATTTGTTACGTTCAAACTATCCAATGAGAATTCGACAGACGACAGTTTTCAGGATAACTTAAATAGGAGGGCATCATCTGTAGGATCAAGAAAATTTAGAAAAAGAATGCAAATTAAATCCTTCCTATTTAAGCAAAAAACGTTTACTTAAATGTCTTCCTGCTTCTTTATCATCAAGATTAGAAGCTCAGATGTAACTTCTATGTATAGCGCGACATTCTGTCATTCTCATTTTGTGGTTCAGTTATCAGGTGTTTGTTTCAACGGTATCGTTGTGAAAGCTTATCGATGATTTAATTACAATATTTCCTAAGATTTGCATCTTTGCGATCTGAAGGCTTAACTTGGCGGGGAGTAAATCCGATATAGGATTTACTCGGCGTGCGCAAGTCTACGGATAATCAACCAAAGATTTAAATAACTCTTCCAACTGTTTAACATGCAAGAACTTCAGAGGGTATTATCATCTAGGAAGGAGAAAATATTATTATTAATATCACGTAAGGAAGTTGTTTAGAAGTAAGCTCTAATTTTTCCACTATTTTGAGAGATTATTGCTTTTCTACACAACCTTTTTGTAGTGGCTGATATTGGGCACTCCCGATCCGACTGATAACGCATCATACAGTTCCTAAGTGCATCCAAATCTACGACACAGTAAAGCACAAATTATTGCCCTCGCACGATTTGAGTATCGTATTAGGACCCAGAAATTGTCCGCAGAGTATCTCTTATTTTTCGGACGATGTCATCGTAAGTCTTGCCGCTTCCGCAGTTCCAGGAATCTTAGAGGCGCTGGCCTCTCTCACATTCTGTTTGGGTGGACACTTTTAACCCATGAAATATTTGAATCATATTCATCTGGATACTATAGCGTCGGCAATAGATTACGGCATTTTCTAGTAACATCTAGGGTTTTTCACAAAATAAACTTTATGTATGGTCAATTAATAGGTATGCTAGTGTTTTCAATAAAACAGAAAATAAATATAAAATTCACTCTGACATCGGCTTGAATCAAACTTTATATTCGTCAGAATTTTAAGATGCGTTTTTCACCGATAAATTTGCTGCTAAGTTTGGTACTCTGCTTCCAAAAGTGATAAACTTGAGGCTTGGTGCAGCAGAATTTGTTTACTTAACGACTAAATTAAAAATTTTGGGGCTGAGAATTTTGGAGTCTCTTGCCACAAAGTTGACGCTTGACAGAGAGCTCACGTTATTAGCCGAGTGCTCGACGCACACTGCGTTTCGTCCGCATTAACATAAAATATATTGCCGTGTACCTGCCGTGCTGAATTTTGTCCTGTTAAATATTTTGCGTAGAACTCTTATAATTTCCTTGCTTCGGACATTGAACTTTATTTTTTAGGTTGAAGCTAAACAAGGTTGAAGCTTTTCTCGTTGTGAGTTGAGCGTAGATTACTGGAATTTTATACTTAGCCAACTAAATTCCAGTTGGCCTAACTTAACTAAGTATAGCCAAATACTTTTATACATATTTATTTTAGCTATACTTAGTTAATCAAATTCTGCACGTGGTGCGACACAATCAAGATGATAGAACTAGAAATACAATAATTATGGGAAGTTTTAAATATTTTTGAAAATAGTAGAAATTGAGAAATAATAATTATTGACCTATAAACATTCAACGATTTAGCTTGGTGAACATTATCTTAGATATATTTTTTTCATATAAATTCGAGCAATTGGAAACTTTAAAACTAATTTGATTATTTTTTCTTTTCACAGGCTTATTACAGTATGGTCCTGCTGGTGCTCTACTGCTTCAGTGAGGAAGAACCTGCCGGTGACTTGACTACCCGATCAGAATCTAGTTCGGAGGCTGGTAGCCATCACTTGGCGAAACGTGCTTTACTAGAACACCAAATAGTGGAACTTCAAAATAATCATTCTATTTTCAAGCCAGCTTTTCTAAGTAGCTCTAAAATAAAATTGTCTTCCCTAATTGGCATTTCAGATCAACTTTCTAGACAGCCGATCGTTGAGTTTAAAAGATCGGGATCGTTGACAGCAAGTGCGATTTTGAGGGCTGCAGAAAATTTTCACAAGGAAGATATACTTGGCAACAAAAGCAAGGGATCAAACACCTCGCCAGAAGAGCATCTTGCGAAGGTTTCCTCCACTAATACATCCTCAAATGACCGTCATTCGGCCGTAATGATCTCCAAAGAGCGTGATAACCTGCCTATTGCCGAACATGAGGCTCCTGTCTCTAACAGATTTTCCCAAAAGCCTTACTTTGAAAGTGGAGAAGCCAGGGAGCTTCTTGAAAGTCGCCACGAAATAGTACGTAAGGACACGTCATTAGAGAGTGCAGCTTCCTTTAATAATATAAAATTTGGACATGATCATGGCGGCGGAACATCCCAGTCAAGTAAATTACTTGCCAACAACTGTTACATCAATATTCGTGGTTTTAGCTTTTGTACTGAATTATTTGCGTGTTTTTGCAAAAATATTCGAACTTTTTTGTCTAACAGAGGAAGAAACTGTAATACCAACGTGGTGTTTAACATTGTAGAGCGTTCTGGTCTCAGCGACGAGTTTACTAGTATAAATGAATACCTTGTTGAAAAAGCCTCGACAACTCCTAATAAAATAAATAATAACTTGATTTATATCAAATTGAAAAATATAGTGGGAAAGTCGCCTGCTGAAATTTTTCACTTTGCTTGGTTTGTTGATAAATGCTCTCTTTGTAATTTATTTTCATTTCCGCACGCTATGCTTGCGGAAATGGTTTTTCAGTTATCTTGCAAAAATAGAAGAATGAACAATGAAAAGTTCTGGCGGAAAATTTGGAAGAAGAGAAGAAAGGACAATATTCGCTCCATGAACAGAGAATGTTCCCATTGCGCGAACAATCTTATCAAGACTCACAGGTACGATATACTGAGGACTGTCGTGCTTACGCCCGCTGATCGTAGCTCATTGTATTCTCGTCACTCGAATTCAGAAGAAAAAATTTGTGAATTATTTGAATTATTCAACAACGTCCCGGCCATGAGTGATGTATTTTGCCGACTTGGATGTAAAAAAGCACTGCAGTTTATAAATAATAACGTCCATAGGAGCGAGTTGTTCAATATTTCAATATGCAATTTTTTATTAGACGGAAAAAGGCAGAATTTTACAAAAGAATTTGAATTATTTACTGGAAAATTTAAAAGAGCAAAATTCAGTGGAAAACTTCGGACGGGCACCAAAAAATTGACTAGAGTTCCGAGGCCTTCCAGTCGTGGTGTGCTTGAGCTTTTTCCTCCGTCCGTTGCGCGGCCAACGAAGCAAAGCTCCATAACAACACAAATCCCGGCCCAAACTCCGCGGAACATTGCCCGCAATGGCGCTCAAAACTCATTTTCTAGCTCACTACTAGAACGCCGCTTGAGATCAGAAGACGTCTCCAAGCCTCTTCTTTTAGCGACAGCTCAGAAGGGGACGTTCGTTACCCAGGATTGTTGGATAAACTTCCCTCGACTGGATTGTTGGATCAACCTATGTGGTCCGAATTTGTGGATGAAATGTTTTATGCAGCCTAATTCAAATGTTGATGTGCACACTAATTTGAAAATGCCAGTACAAGGATTTCAGGAATTTACTCTTTATTTTTCTCTTGCTGAAATCATGAGGAATGGGTCCAAAGAAACATTTATTGGTCCTCTGCCGCTCCCTGAAAAACAGCATTTCCATGCAGAAAGTGACTCTACTAGAGCTCGAAATTACAAACCTAATGATAATAGGAGTAAATTATTGTTTGAAGATTGTCCTTTTATTTTACCAGCGGGTTTGCTTGGTGTCCAGAGTCAATGTTTCGAAGAAAGTGGCTATAAGGCTCCAACTTTACGCTGTGACGGTCGCAAGCGACGTGCTCACGGTGGCTGCTGCTTTATAAAAGGCAATAAACAGAGATGTTTTTAATGAAGTGTACAATAAGTGCCTCACAGAACTCTTCTGACGTCGAAAGGAGTGTACAATGAGTGCCCCACAGAACTCTTTCGTTTTTTTCGTTCACACAAGACCTGCACGTGTGAGCCTGCCTTTTTAACCTCACCGGTTAATGCTGAATTCATCTAAATCATTTTTTAGTTTCTGCAATGGTATATTAGCCTCGCAATGTCTGTAATTTTTTACTTGTTTAGAGTTTATCCTGTCCAAATTGATTGATAAATTTGCTACACCATTTTTTTTGTTTCTTCTGTGGCAGCGCTATTTTTGCGTTAATTATTAATGGTTTGTGACAAATGTTTTTGAGGTGTGCATGAAGATATTAGTATTAGATTACTGAATTAGCTTGTTTAAACAATAGTGATTAATGTCCAGAGAATTCATTGATTTAAACTTTCAGGGCCGAACAATTCTTCAGATGACATTGTGTTAGAAAGATAGGTTTAATGAAGTAATTTTAACTTTTTAACGACGTTTCGAATACAACAACGTTCATTTAGTGTTATAAGAAACGTGCTTCTAATGCTCAACATGTTTGTTATTAACACTTGTATTGACACATGACTGCTGAGTCCTAATAATTTATCAATGGAGTGAGGCTCCATTAGCTCTGTCTCGTTTTATAAGCGGTTAGATGTGATTGCCCAACAATTTCTAAGTTTCTGTTTTCTTGGGGATATTACGTTTTGTCTCGGTATTTTTCCGGATTTAATCAGAAAGTTGAAAAATATCTTGATTTTTATCGCTGATTGAGATTAAGCTCAGTACTTTGGATTGCTGAGGATCTAATTTAGTTTCTACACCATTCTAAATATCGTGTAAGTTTCTTCCCTAATTGGCATTTCAGATCAACTTTCTAGACAGCCGATCGTTGAGTTTAAAAGATCGGGATCGTTGACAGCAAGTGCGATTTTGAGGGCTGCAGAAAATTTTCACAAGGAAGATATACTTGTCAACAAAAGCAAGGGATCAAACACCTCGCCAGAAGAGCATCTTGCGAAGGTTTCCTCCGCTAATACATCCTCAAATGACCGTCATTCGGCCGTAATGATCTCCAAAGAGCGTGATAACCTGCCTATTGCCGAACATGAGGCTCCTGTCTCTAACAGATTTTCCAAAATGCCTTACTTTGAAAGTGGAGAAGCCAGGGAGCTTCTTGAAAGTCGCCACGAAATAGTACGTAAGGACACGTCATTAGAGAGTGCAGCTTCCTTTAATAATATAAAATTTGGACATGATCATGGCGGCGGAACATCCCAGTCAAGTAAATTACTTGCCAACAACTGTTACATCAATATTCGTGGTTTTAGCTTTTGTACTGAATTATTTGCGTGTTTTTGCAAAAATATTCGAACTTTTTTGTCTAACAGAGGAAGAAACTGTAATACCAACGTGGTGTTTAACATTGTAGAGCGTTCTGGTCTCAGCGACGAGTTTACTAGTATAAATGAATACCTTGTTGAAAAAGCCTCGACAACTCCTAATGAAATAAATAATAACTTGATTTATATCAAATTGAAAAATATAGTGGGAAAGTCGCCTGCTGAAATTTTTCACTTGGCTTGGTTTGTTGATAAATGCTCTCTTTGTAATTTATTTTCATTTCCGCACGCTATGCTTGCGGAAATGGTTTTTCAGTTATCTTGCAAAAATAGAAGAATTAACAATGAAAAGTTCTGGCGGAAAATTTGGAAGAAGAGAAGAAAGGACAATATTCGCTCCATGAACAGAGAATGTTCCCATTGCGCGAACAATCTTATCAAGACTCACAGGTACGATATACTGAGGACTGTCGTGCTTACGCCCGCTGATCGTAGCTCATTGTATTCTCATCACTCGAATTCAGAAGAAAAAATTTGTGAATTATTTGAATTATTCAACAGCGTCCCGGCCATAAGTGATGTATTTTGCCGACTTGGATGTAAAAAAGCACTGCAGTTTATAAATAATAACGTCCATAGGAGCGAGTTGTTCAATATTTCAATATGCAATTTTTTATTAAACAGAAAAAGACAGAATTTTACAAAAGAATTTGAATTATTTACTGGAAAATTTAAAAGAGCAAAATTCAGTGGAAAACTTCGGACGGGCACCAAAAAATTGACTAGAGTTCCGAGGCCTTCCAGTCGTGGTGTGCTTGAGCTTTTTCCTCCGTCCGTTGCGCGGCCAACGAAGCAAAGCTCCATAACAACACAAATCCCGGCCCAAACTCCGCGGAACATTGCCCGCAATGGCGTTCAAAACTCATTTTCTAGCTCACTACTAGAACGCCGCTTGAGATCAGAAGACGTCTCCAAGCCTCTTCTTTTAGCGACAGCTCAGAAGGGGACGTTCGTTACCCAGGATTGTTGGATAAACTTCCCTCGACTGGATTGTTGGATCAACCTATGTGGTCCGAATTTGTGGATGAAATGTTTTATGCAGCCTAATTCAAATGTTGATGTGCACACTAATTTGAAAATGCCAGTACAAGGATTTCAGGAATTTACTCTTTATTTTTCTCTTGCTGAAATCATGAGGAATGGGTCCAAAGAAACATTCATTGGTCCTCCGCCGCTTCATGTAAAACAGCATGTCCATGCAGAAGGCGATTTCACTGGGGCTCGAAACTACAAACCTAATGATAATAGGAGTGAATCTTTGTTTGAAGATTGTTCTTTTATTTTACCAGCGGTTTTGCTTAGTGTCCAGAGTCAATGTTTCGAAAAAAGTGGCTATAAGGCTCCAACTTTACGCTGTGACGGTCGCAAGCGACGTGCTCACGGTGGCTGCTGCTTTATAAAAGGCAATAAACAGAGATGGGGTCATGAATCTGAGATGAACGCCAAAAGACCGCTTAAGGTTAAGCCTGTGTTCATCTTATATAGTCCATGCTTGATCTCCCTTCAGAGAAGAAGAAAGTCTCTCTCAACGGTGCTGCGCAAGAGCTCAGAATTTAGCTCTTTTGTTCAATTAACCGCAAGTTTGTTCTACGATGTGACCAAAATTGGGCTTGTGATAACAGATTTATTTAAGCTCGGTAGTGATATTTTTAGGTCTCCAAATGCGTCCCAATTACCAATCAAAAGGACGAGTATATATAAGGGTTTTTGCGCTGATGCCGAGGCAAAAATTATAATCCCTCAGTTCTTCAATACAAGCTTTTTCCCGCCTAATATTTCGAATTCCGTTGAGGTAAAAATGATCCTCGCACTTCCCAATAACGCGATACAACAGACCTTTGTTGTCGATGAAGAAAAGGTTAAGATTTTGTTAACGAAAAATTGTCGAGAATTTCAGTATAATGGAGCCACTTTCCTAAGAATGTCGGCAGTATCTGGCTGTTTTTCCATCAACACTCGAAACTTCGGCTGGTTGCGAAATAAGACCAGCAGTTGCTATTTTAGAATCCCTTTACCGCAACGCTGTTTTCCGTCAAGTGGAAATATCTTTTGTCATTTACGACGACAGGAAGGAAAACAGCGGCCGCAAAGGATGAAAATTGATCGGCGGTCCTTGAACAAACATGAAGTTTTACTGGAGCTGCTGCCGCTCACGCGACTGCTCTCAAGCGACGCTTCTAATAATATGTGTGAACAGTTTCATGATGCTCTTGAGCGTGCAATTGGCTCACTTGGTATTCGCAGTGAACAGGATATGCATTTTGCTGACAATGAATTAAAGCTTGTTTTGCATAAGCAGTTCGTAATCTACTTCCTTGCTATGAAAAATGTCACGGCGACTCCGTATAACACGGAACTAATGACAGAGGATGCATCGTCTAAAAGTAAAGATAACGTTGCCGTCGATCTCACTGCCAGGAACAAGTTGGACGTGAGAAATGCGAAATTTTTACCCCTATCTTTTCCTATTGAGAGATTCTCAATTAACTTGCCTCAACCTGATGAAAACGGAAAAATTCATTCTGCATCTCTAAATAAAAGTTATGCGGTTCAAACAACACCAGCCGACAATTTGAAAGCCACTGCAACACAGGTTCAAAAAATTTCGTTTGAAAACCTTGAGCACTCAAATTCCTCTTTCCACGTCTCTCACTCGAGCCATACAACTCCTGTAACTCTCCAAAGAAAATTCCAAATTCCGTCACTATTTCATTCACCGCGCTTACGAACATCTCAGCCAGCATTTTCCCCGGTGCAACCAGCTTTGTTGAGCACATTTCGCCCTATGTCATTTCCTCAGCCTCAACCACCTGGGATGAGCGCACACACCTCCTTGTCATTCAGACAAACACCATCAGCTCTACAACAAACATCACCGTTAACTCTGGCAGTCTGGCCCGTATCGACATTATCGACTGATCCATATTCACGGCCTGCAGCTGGACGACAAACCCAGCATTTCTCCCCTTTGTCAAGGCGGAAGAGAAGCGACTTCGAGGCCATTGTCGCCACTGCCGCCACCGGACGACCTAGCATCGCCTATCCTGTCTCTCGCCACCCTTCCTTCTTATCAGGTGAGCTTTTCTTCGAAACTTCACACTATAATTATATCTTTGTTGGTGTTATGTTCGTTTCATATTTGTGGTAATGAGTATGATTGCGTATGCAGTGTTCATCAGCGTGACATCGTGAACTAATTTTATCGCAAATAAAATTTAATTATTATTCTATTAAATTATAAATCTTTAATCAACGTCTCACGTTGTCGTCACAAACACGATCCAACGGTTGACACTGGAAGATCTAAGTTTATTCATTCTTCTATCCTTCGCTCTTCGAGTTTCATAATCTTCTTGAAAATGTAAGTTGGGCACATGGTTGAACTAGTATAAGGTTGACCCATGAGAAGCTCATTTTCGCGGATGGAGCTTGTTTTTCGCCTATGACGTCACTGATCTCAATGACGTCACGGGCATTAACCAATCACCGAAATGCGTTCAAACCTGTCAACCAATTCGTCATGGGAATGACGGGTTTGTTTACGTTTCTCGATCTACGTGACGTAGCTAGAAAGCTGAACTGAAACTCGGAACTTCTCGTGGGTCTACCTTATATAGTTCAACCATTAGTTGGGCACTCAAAGCTTTAATTTTTATTCATTCCTGATTCTTATGATTTTTCTATACTTCTTCCACCTTGGAGTTTCTTAATCCTCTCAAAAATAAAAGTTGTGGACTACGAGATGTAGATAAACTTTCTGCATTCTCCTGCTCCGCTAAAGTGTGTGGGACGTCATGACCATAAAGAGGTCTGCCTTTGTCCATCACGAGCGGGCGGTCAATTTCATTAATCGAGCGGCTCCAGGAGAGAGTCTCGTTCAGGGCGGCTCGGTGTTCTTTTTCAGTCACTGCACGGGCGAGGTAATATCAACCGTCTCTCCTCTCTTCTTTTTTCACTGATTAACGTACGTCAACAATAGCTTGATAAAAAACCTAATTATAATACTTTTATAGCTGAGCGTATCGCTTTACAGTTTACCGAACATCGGTGTTTCTGTTTTCTGTTAAAAAAGAAATGGTAATTTAGAAAAAAAATTTTACTCCAGAATGAGCCCCCTGCAGCTCTGCCGTACCTGACATTGATTTGATCGTTGTCCGTGTCCCGACTAAATGTTACTTAAACAACAAATATTTGGAGTTGGGGTTCTAAATTAGCATTTTAAATGTTATTGTGTACTTTAAATTATTTCTATTGGCGTTTCACATGTATATTGAATTTTTCCTGCAATGAGGTGTTATTTCTTTGTACAGTAAAATGAAGCCCCACGTTGAAAGGAAGGCTCGGCCAGCCGTGGGTAAGGCGTTGACCTCGTGACCAGGGCTGGTGACCTCGCATGGTCCCAAATTACACTTCTTTAGCCTCACTCCCGAGATCTTATTATTGCAGTCGGGTCATTTAGTCCTTTCTTCATTACTTTTAGAGACTCTTAATTTGATCCCTCGCGATTTCGGTGGCGATTGACCCAAAGCAAAATCGATACCAGCGCCATTGTATTGATATCACTTTGCTCATGGGACCTGAACTTCTACTGTAATTTTTACAAGATTTTTCTGTATGTATTATGTAATTTTCTGTATCTCCAGTGAAAGTTTTCCTATTTGGTTCATTTGTAATCAATATATCATTTATTTTAAGGAATATTTTTCGGTAATTCTCATTTAAAATTTCCTTTGATTTTCTTTATCGCATATTTATAGAATTCGCATAGAGGACGAATATCGGTAATATGGTTCGATTACAACTTCGTTTAATATTATATTATTTAAAAACCTAATTTAAATGTAATAATTTGTATCATGGAATTTTTTCAACGTCATATTTGTCAGTTCTGAATCAGAGTTATGGGACGCGCACTATCGTCGTATCTGTAGCCATTATATTTGAATTAACATCTACCCACCTTTGATAAACAAATCTCAATATAGATATTCATATATTGCTTAAACGCTCGATATTTTGTGTTCTTGATAGACTTTACCTAAAGACTTGCAGTAAATTTTACCCCAGGTTGGTCGTGTTCTGAACTAAAAAGATTAGGGTAACATGGGGCAGCGAGCCCACTGCGGGTCATGGGCCCATAGCGGGTTTCTCGCTAAGTATGGCAGATATTGATCCGTGTTCTCTACCGCCGGTCGACAGTTTCACTGGAATGAAGTGTACGGATTTACGTATTGCTAAGGGTTTGCGTCTGTTTTAGCCCAGATAAAATTTTTTGCTGCTAAATAAAACTGTTTTCGATTACTGTAGATGAAGCTTTTGAAATTACTGTGAATTATATTTTGAAAATAATATTTATAGGGATAATTTTGAGATCAAGTTTAGACTATCAGCTTTTAAAATAAAATGTTGACACGATATAAATTGAAATGATACCTAGTGGGGCAACGGGCCCACGCGTGTTACGGGGCAAAGCGCCCATGGTGAAGTCTTGTGTTATACATCATTAGATTTGTCTCAATGACCTTTTCAAAATTATTACTATCTTTTGAATTACAAATTACACTTCATATTGCTTTATTTTTTATTTGCCGCCTCAAGGCAGCAGGTTTAGTTTCTAGTTATGCGTATTTATGACCCCTTATCGAGTTATTGACTCTTGCCTTGCCAAAAGTTGATTTCAGTCAACACCAATGAACCAAAAATTGATGAGTTTTTATGGTGTTGGCTGAAATCACGATTATAGGTACGAATTCTCTGCACATAATATCGGGATTATGGACGAAACTGGAAAGAAGTTTTGTTTGGTCAACTAAATATATTTTTTCTAGTGGATACATTTTTTCATGTCAAGGACGAATTTTTCAAGTCAAGGATATATTTTTCAAGTCAAGGATAGATATTTTTATTTCAATGAAATATTTTTCTTCGCGTCATTTTTTGAGTTGTTAATAAATGAATGAATGTCATATTTTTTATTACATTTTCCTTTTTTTAACTGTAATGTGTTGTTTTATCATTTTTAAACGAAAAATATGCAATTGTGGGAAAGGGACCAAGGGTGGGCGCCTTGCCCCAGGCCCATTGGCCCATTGCCCCAGGGGTGGGGCAATGGGCCCATTTTGACACTTTTTACAAAATAGTGTTTCATTAAAAATTAAATAACTCTATAAGCGTCTAATTCACATCATACATTCCTCATTAGTTGTACCTTTAAACAAAACAAAGAACCACCTCGTATCAATTAAAACTTCCTCAAAAATTTAGTTTACAAAAGTGGGGTGCTGCCCATGTTGCCCTACTTTTCATCTCCCTCGGATTTTACTAACCTAGTTTTAGTTTTTCAGGACCTGCAGGAGTCCAATTTTGCATGGCCTCTCATCTGTTCCTTTGTTCTCTGCCCTACTGTCAATAAATGTAATTTATTTTGTAAGGCCATAAATGAAAGCGCTGAAAATATCGCCATCCTTCATTGTTCATTCGCTGAAAATATCGCTACGTTTTGACACTCACAAACAGGCAAATATATAGGGCTGCTTTGGGTTCCCAGTGCCGAGGAAACGCTTAACGTTAGACTTTTTGGTGTAATGAACCTGCATTGGTTTTTAATTACTGAGCAACTGTGCTGTACGCACTACTACATATATAAATAATTTGCTGAGTAGCTAAATACTGAATATTATGTGTGCCCACCGAGCAATGACTTGTTGAATCCTGGTCCTCATTTCTATCGTTGTAAACTCTGAACTTAAATGACAGTCTGGAAGTACAAATAAATAATAAATTTTCAAGTCACAAATACTATTTTTTCATCATGCGACATCGAAAATACTTTTGCGATATTTGTCTTAATAAATAATAATACCTGCAGTTTTTCTGAGTGTAACTGCGTCTTGCGCTCCATGAGTGGCCGGGTAGGAGTAGGTTTCACTGCGTCTCTAGCTCAATGAGTGGCCGAGTAGGAGTAGGTTTCACTGCGTCTTGAGCTCAATGAGTGGCCGAGTAGGAGTAGGTTTCACTGCGTCTTGAGCTCAATGAGTGGCCGAGTAGGAGTAGGTTTCACTGCGTCTTGAGCTGCATGAGTGGCCGAGTAGGAGTAGGTTTCACTGCGTCTTGAGCTCCATGAGTGGCCGAGTAGGAGTAGGTTTCACTGCGTCTTGAGCTTCATGAGTGGCCGAGTAGGAGTAGGTTTCACTGCGTCTTGAGCTGCATGAGTGGCCGAGTAGGAGTAGGTTTCACTGCGTCTTGAGCTCCATGAGTGGCCGAGTAGGAGTAGGTTTCACTGCGTCTTGAGCTGCATGAGTGGCCGAGTAGGAGTAGGTGTAACTGCATCTTGAGCTCAATTAACGAGTGGTCGGGTAGGAGAAGACTCGTTGTCCCAAGGAAATTCTAGCACGCGATGGATCAGGTAGCGTTAAACTTATTGCTTTATTGACTCGTCGTATTGATTCATGGAAGCTCTATGACGCTATCACGTATAATTAATTACCTTCAGTGGTAAAGCTGCACGCTGAAAACATCGGGTGTACAACATTTATATCCTGTCGTCAACATTCGAAAATTAGATGATTTCTGCCCTAATTCTGCTAAAATTATCTTATTAGGCATCAGTATGGATAACTTAATGCATGAATTGATATTTAATTAGTGAATTAATAGTATTTTGGATGGGAGAATGAAATGATCGTATTTCCCATCTCAATCACTCTGGCGTCCACTTCGCAACGTTAAACGAAAGTGAAATTACCTATAATGCTGCTAAAATTCTTGACGTTACGTCTTCTAAAAATCGAAAAGGCAAAATCGGTATCTCAAATACCCATTCTGAAAGTTAAGTCAAGAAGTTAGCGAGGAACTGATTACGTATGCTATGCAGCATTCGAATCATGCTGCTGCATGCGTTGCAGCTGAAAATTGGCAGAAAATAAATTTAAATTGCATACCTTATTATTATTATTGTACACAACTAGAATGCTGTATTTCAGGACCAATAATTGATTTTAGCTGTAGAGTATCTTGACCGACAAGCCTGCGAGATTTTTCATTAATTTTCTATCGACATTTATTTATCTTGTAGGACATTTTTGTCCCATCTGAAAACAAAAGCTGCCTTTAACAGTCTTGGCAAGAATCCATTGCATCTCGTCGCAACGCTCGTAACGTCTCACGACACAACAGCGGACTGAATGACTGGCCCTGACGGGGAATATAACTGTTCTGCGAACGCCTCGGATGCTAGCGAGACAAGCAATCCTTTACATCCCACAGCACTCGTAACAGCTCACGACACAACAGGGCCTGATTGCCAGTCTGTGTTGAGACGAAGCCTTCTTTGTGCTTCTGCAGGCATAACCAGCAGGAGTGCGAGCCTGGGGCCCGTTTATCATGTTTGTATGGCCCTCTGCGAACTATACATTATACCCGGGCAGGTTGTCTCGGTCTGGACCTTGCGCGCAACAACAATCATCCTGAACAGTTGAAAGATATTATGCATATTCCAACTACAATATTTCTAGTCCAAGCTGAAAGAAAGTATAAGTGTTTAACAGCCTTCTCAGCAGTCACTTATGTTCCTAAGATCTTCAACGAATTCTTTCGTTCGCATGACTGATAAATCGTAATTTCTATATCATCAACCTTCGAATGATGTTGTATCATTTATTTAACATGTTTTCATCCTCATCAATGTTTAATTATATATTATTTTTTTGTGTGTTTCATGAACGAGTTGTACTTTTCATATTCTAACTATTTGTGACCTATCGTCGTCTGTGTCTGACTGCGCAGTCAAGTGCCTGCATGGTCTCACGGCTCGTCATGGCTGGCCATTCTAATTGTCGTATCATTAATTTACTTCCTCTCCATGCTCACGACCCAATTCAAAGCTTTTGAAATGCTTTGGCGATTTTTTTCGTGCAGTGAAGTAATTTTTCCTACCGTATTGCTGAACAAAACATTACCATCTCCCTACTCTTCCACTTTTATCCGCGAAGTCAAGACTGCCAGCAAGCTGTCCGAAGTAACTTTGCGAAGTGTGCGTAATTGCTAAGCAATTTTAGAACCGTTTTGAAAATTACCTACACTATAAAAATTAGATTTTATTTCTAATTCCGTTATTCCATGCGGACCATGCCATTGTTTTCTGAATGTTAGGGTCACTGGTCGCTACGCGTAGTTTTCAAAGTAGAACATGCACCTGACAGCAGATCACGTACGTGATGCCATACAATGAAGACCTGATCACTCTCGGCTGCTCACTTCTCGCCTCCAGCAGCTAATAGCGCAGCACATCACTTCTGATCATGGTTCCGCTTCCTTTCATGCGATTGTTCGCATAGCTTTTCTTCTTGCTCTGAGTGTATTTTACACCACGGAGACGCGCAGCGCCTCTCGTAGGCTAGCTTACCTTGCCTTGCGGTTGGTTTAGTACGATATGTAGTGTGGCCCTCGTTCTTTGCACTGATGGTCATATAAGACGAAACGTGGCGCTAGTGTGGAAGATACTTTCAAGAGACTTAAGTCATTTCAGTCAATAGTGTTCATTATACTTTATTTTACTCAATAATTAGTGCATTAAATTTTGTCCTTGGAACAGAGTTCTATTATTTTTTATTCAGTTCAGAAATGATCTAGTTATATAAATTGCTTTTAAAACTCAGTTGGGTTGTGTTTTATTTATTACCGATTGCGAAAAAATTCTATTGGTATAGCATGATATCATTTTATCATTAGTCAGTGCACTGGCAATAGCAATTGTGTGCTGGATGTCTTTGATGAAAGTCATAAATGTCCTCGAGGGTTTTATTTCAGGTCGTAAAAGACTCATTGATGCACTATGCAAATCTCGGTTATTTGATATCGCCACGAACACAAGCAGTCCTTCGCTGCTCCTTTCAGAAGTAACTGCACATGATACCCGCAATGAAGTTTGCAATTAAATCCTCTTCTGTTCCATAAACTCGCGATGTCTTGACCACAGGACGCTCTAGCATATTCTGCATGACTTCGATTAAACCAGATTCTTGGTCGTGGATGTTGATATGTTTTTGCATGCATTTTTCGTTATTTCGTCGCCTTTGTGCTAAACATTGAAATTTTCAAACGACTGTCGTGCTTTTGTATGTAGAGTATGATTAGGGTTTAATTACCTCGTCTGAAGACCAGCTTCGCATTATAATTAGTTGGCTGATGTGTGTGTGCAGGCTACGGTCAGAGAGCTTGGGAAAGAGATGATTTATTAGACTTCTAGTGGAGTACATTATTATGCCATTACAGAACTTTTCGGATTTGTAGTGAGCTGAAATAAGTCCTCACGGAATTTCTCGGATCTGCATAGGAGTGAAATAAGTCTTTCCAGAGCTCTTTGGCCTTTTAATGAAGTGTACAATAAGTGCCTCACAGAACTCTTCTGACGTAGACACCATTTTTTTTTGTTTCTTCTGTGACAGCGCTATTTTTGCGTTAATTGTTAATGGTTTGTGACAAAAGTTTCTGAGGTGTGCATGAAGATAATTAGTATTAGATTACTGAATTAGCTTGTTTAAACTAGAGTGATTAATGTCCAGAGAATTCATTGATTTAAACTTTCAGGGTCGAACAATTCTTCAGATGACATTGGTTGTTAGAAAGATAGGTTTAATGAAGTAATTTTAACTTTTTAATGACGTTTCGAATACAACAACGTTCATTTTAGTGTTATAAGAAACGTCCTTAATAAATTTAAATTACTTCCTTAAACCTATATACCTTTCTATCAACCTAGGTCATTTGAAGAATTGTTCGACCCTAAAAATTTGAATCGATAAATTATCTTCTCATTAATCGCTCGTGTTTAAACATGAAAATAATTCTCTACTATTCAAAAACTATGAAACAATCTTAAACTTCTTTCAACGAAATTTTATTTCTCTTTTGTCTGCTTCAGGAATAATTTTTCAACGACGCGGCCTTTATCCCAATTCCAGTGTTGCTTTAATGCCTGAATTTTAGAATATAGCAAACTATAATGCCTCTCATGCTTAACATGTTTGTTTTTAACACTTGTATCAACACATGACTGCTGCGTCCTAATAATTTATCAATGGAGTGAGGCTCCATTATAACTGTCTCGTTATATAAGCGGTTAGATGTGATTGCCCAACAATTCTTAAGCTCCTATTTTGTCGTCTCGTCTCGGTATCGTTCCGGATTTCCTCAGAAAGTTGGAAAATATCTCGATTTTTGTCGCTGATTGGGATTAAGCTCAGTACTTTGGATTGCTGAGGATCTAATTTAGTTTCTACACCATTCTAAATATCGTGTAAGTTTCCGTTTCCCTTCATGAACTTGTATGCATTGCTCATGGAAAAGGAATAATATCTTGTACTATAATCTGGCAGTCTCAATTTGTTATGCTCGCTTGCCTATTAAATTTCTCGTTAAAATTAATCACGCGAGTCACGGACTGTTTGATCAGCCGTCTTTGATTGCTTGATGGCGCAATTAAGTGGGATGATTGCTTGCAGCTCGCATTTTAAGCTTCGTTAAGCTAACATTTACACGGAGGTTCAAAATACACGAATGCAATGAATGTGCTAGATTTTGTTCAATAATACAATGACGTGCGGCAACGGTTGCAAATATATGCGACGTTACCATTTTTGGGCATTAGCATTTTGTGAAGGAGAAAATTTCTTACTTAAAATCGTTCATGATCCCTTGAAAGCCAAAGACATTTCCGCATTCCTAACACACCAAGTCTTTGAACCTCCTGCGGGCAATTAGAAGAAGGTTGGGATTTAAAAGGTTGCGCAGGCTGTGGAAAAGTGTCTTTAAGCAGACTTACTTAAAAGCTATACTATGAATTGTAGACAGCTGGCCTACGTAAAGAACTAAAAAGTATTTGTGAAGTTAGGCATTTCTGGTCTACAACACGTAGCCTATGAGATTTTCATGAGAATAACAAAATTAGAGAGTATTACAGCAATATGATTCGAAAGACATAACTTTTTACCAGAGACATTGATATTTTACCAGACACACAGTAACTCTGGTCAATTCGAGGTCAACTAAAGGATCATGAAAATTGTGCTCAACGTCCGTGAGTATCGGCAAGGATATTTTAGTGGAACCACGACGCATGGGACCTTATCTGCTGTTGTCTTGTCTGTGCTACGGAAAGGATATACTGAATGACTGGCCGATCCGATGTGGCATGCACAGCATGAACGATTGCCTGCTCTGATATTGATTGTTATTCCCCATAATAAGTGAAGCGTAATTGTACAATGTTGAGATCATACAGGTACCTTTTTTAGTAAATTTTCCGCTTGGAGCGTATGTGTCGTACGCAAGTTAGATATAATCGATTTTAATTTACATGTTTGATTTATTTCGATGCTGGCTCTCGACTTGCCTGGCTGAAGGGAATATTTGATATGTGTTTTAATTAAGAGTCTCGTTCTGAATATTTACACTCGTTTTAAGTTTTTAATGTGCTAATGTTCGAAATAAAGTATTTTAGTTCTTTTATTTACGCTATGTGCAATACCGAATTATAAGCAAATACTTTTACCATTGTATGTTTATTTTGCAGAAACCGATTTCAAAAAGAAGTTCGAGGAAACTCACGTTTTCAAACCATTCGTGAACGAATAAACCATACAGTAATAATTTGCCTAATAATTCCTGTCGTCTACATTTTGTGATATTTCATGGTTGTTTTCAGAACGCATAGATTATGCGAAACGAGGTCAATAGGAGTGTAACGAAGACTCAATTAGAATGAACGCGCAAGACAAGAAGCGTTTAGTGTGATCCTGATATCAGGATCACACTGATCATGCAGTCCGTGTGTTAGGAGTAGAATCCTGTGTCTCGGAATATTTTTTTCGAGATGAAACAAGGCAAAAAAGCGAGACGAGAAATTTCTCGGAATTCCCTGGAAAAAGTCCCGGAATCAAGTTAATATCGGGCCAATGATTGCGTCGCAGATATCAAAAATTGTATCCCGGGTGTTAAATAACTTGGAGGAAAAAATATCAAACAAGACGTAACGTAACATACGAAACATTCTAGTGATGTAGTGCAAAATAAAACAAGGCATTCAGAAAACGAATAGTATGGATTAAAATAAAAAACCTTGATTAGTAATGGGCAGTTGGGCAGCTTTGGTGACGGCTGACTGACAACACAATTTGGCAGTTACATTGATGGACAGACTTGACAATAAATGGTAGGTAGAACAATATAACTGAGAAGTCCTGTTTAATACTAAATCATATTCGATTCGCTTTAAATTATCGCTCCTAACGCGGGCCGTACGCGTTTTAAACTTCGTAATGGGATCCGTGCTGGTACTTGACACCGTCCATGAGGTGACTGAAACGGTGAGCATTTGTGGCAACCACTAGTGAAGGCCACAATTCTGAATGTCAGGAGTTTCATCGATCACAGTAAGCATACATGAAGCCAATATTGGCTTAAAACATTGTCCAACGTCAGGCTGCTGGTGTATGTCTTTAGGTGTCGTAGAAAGACTGGTTAGGTGAAAATTCTTGTCTGTCATTATCATTCCGCAAGCCATCCGCATTAGCTGAAACAATTTATTCCTGAAGATCATCAATCAATCAATAAGCAGTAAATTAGCAAATTACTATAAACGATTCTCAGTAATTGATAGCAATGCAAATTGATAAAGGTTATAGTTAGAAACTCGTCTTGCCATAACTTTCTGTTGAATGCTTAACTCTTTGTTTTAATGCGGATTCATTAAGGGTCATCAGTGCTATTCATACGCATGGAAACCGTGGCCGGTCTTATGATCAGCTGCTGTCCAATCGCTAATAGCTCCCAAAGCAGCCAGTGCTGACAGCTACACGACACCACAGGCTGGACTGCTAGTCGAGCTAGTGGTCGACGCAAGAAAACTAACCATAGAAAGTGGATGCAACAAAGGGCCCTCCGTGTAAATGCCATTTATAAGTCATCCGCTTTGGCCCTTGCGTTTAAAGTACTTGCAAATTTTTAGCGCTGAAAAATGTATCATTTAAATTTCAAATCGGACATTGGCATGTCTCGTTATGTCCCGTTCAGCAGATGTGATTTCCGGAAATTTGTAAGTTCCTATTTTGTTCGGGATATCACGTCTCGTCTCGGTACCGTTCCGGATTTCATCAGAAAGTTGAAAAATTAATCGCTGATCGGGATTAGGCTCATAGGACTGTCTCGTCTCGAATAAAAAAAGAATCAAACATTGAAATATAGTTTGGAGCACGTAGTAGGATTTATTCGTTATGTTATGTGAATGTTCACACTTATTTACCTAATATATCCAAATGTAATGTATTCATAATATTGTATAAAATATAATATTGTGTATTAGCACTCGTTAACAATTAAACCAGAGTTTTCTGAATTAGTGTTATACGTGCGAATATAATTTATGCATGCGTCGCATTACTCTACAAGTACCATCAGGGTTGTTATTTTTTCACAATTAGCGATATGGCCGCATTCATACCACTGCCAAAACGGTGCTCATTCGGTACTCGCAGGCAGTCGAGAAGCTGCACCAACCCTAACAAAATTTAGAGTCGCCCCAGCTTCTGGTAACCCAAAGCGAAGTTGCCGCGCCTGTAGACTTTCACTGGGAATGTGGCGGCTCATCAACGCAGCGCCCTAATAACGGCGCCGAAGTGGATTTTCCGGCTATAAAGCGGCGCTGCGGCGGCGCAACTACACTGAACATTGGTTTGTGCCCTCATAAGTCATGTCGGAGCAAATCTTTGCTACGATATGCTCCAGCACCACTTTGGTAATCGTTTCTTACTTTTAATAGCCGCCTATTCAGGTTTTCGAAACCTTGTCTGCTTAAATGAGTTTTGTTTGACTCTGGAAGACAAAAAAATCACAATTTTTACAAGACCCAAGGTATATAGTCTACAAATAACCCTCATTGATGTTCTAAGAAAACACGCATGCAACAAGATTACTGTCTTGCAGCCTCGCGCCGTTTGAGAAGCGTTCCTGTGAGTATTACACCTAAGAACTGAAAATGTTTTGCCCCCAGTATCAAAGTGCTTTATAAGAGCAATTAAAGCGTGCACGTTATCTGTATTATTAGCGCAGCCTGTGAATGCTCTCACTGAATTAACAATCGCTTTATATAAATCTCGCAGTAATGGTATTAGTAAATTATTGGCCGGTTCTTGGACGCTTAATTGAAGCTGAGCAACCGCCGTTAGTTAATGCAATTGCCTCATTTATTTATGTATTGAACACATTCGATACGATGCCAGGAAATTGAATGGATAATTGATCTTCTGAGCCGGAATGTCTGGTTAAAGAGGCAGAATTATTCACTTCGATCGGTTACATTGGGATTTGTATCGTTGAAATAATATTTGGTTAATTTAAAAGAGCTTATTTGTTGATGAAAGTTTCACTAATTATTATTTAATTCGCTTGCGCATAAACAAATTACAATTTTATGATGAATTAAGTCAATTCTAAATAATCAACAACCTCAACATATCTTTATTACGAACGTCTACGCTTGACGTTCCAAGGTTCCACGAAAGTAGAAACAGCGGTTCCAGCGTTTATTATAGCCGTTGACCTTGCTGATTTTTAACATCGCAGAACATTTACAGCCCGTTGCGTATCTCGAACACCCAACTCAATGTTCCAACTCAGCTGTGCTTAACCGCCCATCCTAATAGCCGATTATGACCAAAAACTCGCGTATTTCTCGTTTGCCCAAATTTTATTTCCAGCATTTTTTCCGATCACCTGAAGCTTTACCTTTGTTTATTTCATGAATTTCAGAAAGGTTTCCTGTTGCGAAGGCTTCAGTTGTTTGCTGGAAGAGATTTCATATCGCCACGTGGCTGTCATCAGCAACGTGTGGCCGAGTCCTTGTATTAATCCAATTATGGACGCCCACGCCTGATCCTGTCACTCACAGTTCGTTACCTGGTGATTGTCAATCAGGAATTATGGCGGACTTGGATGTCTCTTAATTTCACGGAGCTTTTTCACAATCAATCAAGTGTCACAATGACATTCCAGTCATCCCGCTTATGCGCACTATCAACTGCATTCCCGAATTATTCATGTAATTATACAGCAGTGATAAAATACTTCTTCAATATTACATGTGTACTTCTTCAATAATTATGTCTATACTTCTTGTCCTGCTTCAATTTTACTTACTATACTTTTTGTACTTCTTCAATATTACTTACTATATTTCTTGTACATCTTCAATATTACTTACTATACTTCTTGAACTGCTTCAACATTTCTTACTATATTTCTTGCGCTGCTTCAATATTACATCTTTTACTGACCGTTATAATATATATCAAAATTTCAATTTCCACGGGCATAAGTTCTCACATTTTTATGCATGATTTTTAGTATTTAAATCTGAAGTGAATCAACTTATATTTATAATTAAACTTCATTCGTCTAGGGGAAATGGGCCAAGAACCTTATCGTGGTTATTGCTCAATTGCCCAAAATGCTAAATTTTTATTCATTAAATTGTTATTATTACTGTATTGTTATTTTCAAAAGTTTCGAGCATGTTTCTTGTCCTACAATTGCACAGACGACGATTTTTTTCGAGCTCGTATCCATAACGCATTTTTTCTCCCCTCACTTTTCGACGAGTGAACGATCTGAAGTTTCCGTTCTTACTTCCGCTCTATGCAGCGCGCGAGGAAGATTTACTTGCCGGCATTTTGGCGAGTCGTTCCCATTCGTCTCTCTCCGCGTAAGGGCTGATGCAAATATCTCGCTGGTGGTTCTGCACTATTTATTTGATATTTTTGGGTACTTCATCTATGACGAATGTCCACGCGTTATATAAGGGTTGCTCGGCGGTGCGTGCGTTTGCTCAATTCTTCGAAGATGCTTAAACTAATTATCACTGGAAATCGTTAAAAAAATTATTTGAAGAAATTTTTTGACCTGAGTTTGCTGCTTGCATTGTATTGATGGATGAAACTTGAATCCGGCTAAAGCAAAACTGTAAACATGTAATGTAAGAGTAAATATAATTATTATTGAAAATGTAAGTCGGTTTAGCAAGAGTCGCCGAGGAGTTGCGATATGCAAAGAGTTGTACATTAAAAAAAAAACAAATGAAAGTTAACGTAACGTAATTTCTATGAACGTAATTTAGATACACAATTTACATTCTTCGTTCGATCCAGTGGTCTGAAAACGCTACTCAACTAAATCACTCAACACTTTCGACATCAAATTGTTAGTTAATTTGCTGCAGAGTTCGACATGACGAAATAAATTGCTATATTTGAACAGAGAACACTCGTTTTCTCAATTCTTGTCGACTTCCTTTTGCAATTCATCAAATAGATCCAGATCTCAGCCAGTGACTGATGTTGGTTTGTAGTAGGCTTGTTCACGTCGCCGGTCATATACTACCTCAGTTACCCATGACTCAGTTACACAACAAATACGGCATAATCGCCGACCGAATGTCGGCCTGCTGTTGACCACCAATTCGGCATTCGTGATCTTGGATCTGAAATCCTGCTTGGAGTATTAAATTTGCTGAATCATGAAACATACATTTAAGCATTGTGCTTAGTTTACTGAATTTGATAGGTCTAAACACAGGGTCTTTAGTTTCAGTTTCATACTTTTGTCTCCATGAGAAATCGGTTGAAAGTTTTTTCATTCAAACGCTCTCGAGTTTACGCTATTCTAAAACCATATGGAATCACAACCACACCGCGAAAGTTACACACCCACTTCTTGGTCTCGTTTTTTGGAGCAGAAACTCCTAAATTATCCTCAATTTTTGGTTGATCGCCCATCCAATTGCGGCTCAGATAACCAGCGAGTCTCCTTACTTGAAAATCGCCTACAACTTGCGAACTCGAGCGCCACTGTCACTGCCTCGGCCCGATGTTATCTTTATGGCTGATCTTTTCAGGGCAAGCCCCACAAATAGACTCGTGATGGTCGTCAAACAGAATCTAGATAAAGTTTATCTTTCATCGAGAACTAGAAAGAACTAGCTTTTAAAGCAGTGCAAAAATTCCGAAGAAATTTCAATCTGATTATAAAGTATAGGGAGAACATTATAAAAGATTGAAGGGACACCCAGAGTGGCGGTTAATCAAAGATTAAAATGGAAGCCTGTATAGAATTATGATCAAAATAGTCCCCTTCTATTGGCATCTAATCTTCACAAATTCTAAGACTCCCCTCAGCCTGGAGAAGAGTTCCGAGGGAGCTGCTCGTTCGTTAGAGGGGGAACAATTCTTGAGCTTGGCGAAGAAACCGTGTCGCGGAGCGCGCGCTGCTAATGGACGAACTAACAACGCTATTGTGGTGACACAATGGCGTCCATATTTATTGTCGCTTTCACACAGGAACTCCATTGCAGGTTTTCTCGCTAAACCAAGTCTCCATGGTGAATTTTTCCGCCAAAGCCAGTCTCTGTTGCAGGTTTTTCCGCTAAACGGAGCATTGAATGCAATAGTCCTCCTCCCCTCACGACATTCACGCTGAAGTTAGTGTGACGAGCGAGCTTCTTTATCAAGATAAATTGTCATAGGAAAAACCCGACATAAATGGAAATGTTTGGTCACAACCGAATCGCCACGTAAATATTCTCGATATCAACACTCTCACTTGTGTCAGAAATTGTCAACGCAATTTTTTCTGATTATTTTCTGCCTCAATGGAGATTAGGTTTTTAGACAAAATTTAGTCTTGAAACTGATTATCATTCATTTTCCCAATAACATTCCTGAACCTCGCGTATTGATTAGAGACCATGTTATCTGACAGTGATGTCAGCCTCATAAATCCACCAGCCTGTCAGGATGCGTTTTCATCAAACTCCCATAAATCTCGGATGGTAAGCATTTTTCTCAATAAATGTTCTCCCTATAGTTTGCAACTATCCATATTCAATCTTCATACTGGAATATGAACAGATCGCTCAAGGTCGGCATGTCGTGCAAAGCCTGCTGATGATATGCCAATAGGTTACCGTGTGCTCTCACAATCAATGCCGATTTGATGTAAAAAAAAAAGCGTGCAGCGTTTGTAACTGGTGGAATTTACTTAATTAATCCGTTAACCTGCCCAGAGAGCAGGAGAACAAAATACAACGACGAAAACAATAGACTGATTCAGTAAAATTTTGATAAATGACTAATCACGAACACAAAGCTAATTGAAACGCATAGGAATAGACGGAACAATAGGTACACGGTTTAAATGGCTTAGCAGCTGAACGTAACTTACGTTGGTTTTCGAGGGGTGTTAAACGAAACAAAATTGCGAGAGACTACGGACACGATGATAGTTCATCTGTCTAAGGTGGCTACGAGGTGAACGAATTCCAATAATACGACAGGCCTAGACGCCGCTAAACCGCCGAGTCAATGGTTCTCGGCACACTCACTAATGTGTGTATTAATAAAGATATATACAACAACTACGCCCATGCATGGTCTCCATGCGCGGGACTGGGCCCTAATATTAAAATGAAACTGGGCCCGATCAAAACTGAAATCAACGACGAACGCATTGAAGGTGAGAACGCATCAAAGTAGTGTTGGATAATTATCTGGCATAGTGTTATGACTTCATAGAACAATCATCAGGTTCTGAAGCCTCGTAATTGTAGTTAATAATGGGTAGTTTTGCGAATAATAATTTGGGTCATGAAGCCAAAATCATGTATTATTTTCGTATAAAGTAAGGCAATCCAAGTTTTGTTTTACCGTGTTAGTTATCAAGATAAGATAAATCAACAGTTGCTTTAATCGAATAGCGACTTTGAAGCTAAGGGAGTCGATGGAACTAGGATTAAATTCTGTAAATTCTCTAAAATCACAGCAAATCATGGATAATTTAGAGAAATTTTGTACGAGTATTCTAGATTGTCCAATGCCCTCACAGAATCCCACTTAATATCGAGAGTGACATCAAATGATTGGATTCATCTCAGCAACAACCAACGTAAAGAGTTCTATACAACTTAGACGAAGATCGTCGAATATCGTACGGTCGTGTGCATACCTTAAGTGTCGTGTAGAAGCGTCGTAATAGCCCGTGTTGTTCAACAGTGCCGAAACTGCGAAAGCTGTTAGGCTTGTGACAACTCGAAACTTCATAACACCTGCACTCGCTTCACCGATGCTCCAGAGCCCATCAAGTAGAATGGGAATGTTGAAATGCTCCCATTCACAACCCTAAAATGAGAGCTCGTGCTAGCAGACAAGAAAAGATACCTGAATACCCGACACCAAAATATCTTTCAGCACGAATATAAGTTAATATTACTCTGCAGGCATAAGAATTCGAGCTTCTTACCACAAATGCTGGTATAGATTGTGAGTTTAGATATCCAGTAAATGGTAATGGAATTTATATTTTATACCATTTTAATCATTATTAATAGGACTGAAATTGACCCATTCTTGAAACCTTGACGAAAATGTTCAACGACAATATTCCAGTATAATTTGAAGCAACCAAATGCTACTACCGAACTCATCATCCGCACGAGAGAAAACGCATGATAATCTTACATGAAAATTTCATATAAGGCCGGAGAGACAATGTCAACATGTAAAACTTGATCAAGATTTTAAAATTTGTCCAGAAGTTCAAGTTTTTTTTTAGATTTATGTATGCAAGTATTGCAGTTCACACCAGAGACCAAACCTTCACCAATTTTAATTACAGCAGCAGAGCAAATCCCATTTTACTCGCTGATATATCCAGTTGAGTGCAGTCAAAATGACATACTGCTTGAAAGAGAGTTGAGTCAGCTTTTGAAGCTTGTCCACTAAAATTTCGTGATAAATCGACTCGATAAAATTCCTCATCTTCAAGTCTCCTAACTCGTCAACAGTGTCCTGAATTTCAACAGTTCGAGAAAGCAAGGCGGATCGGCATAAAAAAAAATAAAATCAAATACTTCGACTCCAAGACTGGGAATTCAACAGAAATAGCAACAAATGAGTCTGTAAGAATCAAATGAGGTACCAAAAAAGTTACCCAAAAATTTCCTTTGTGGATGTAAGATCACAGGAAAAAAGATTGATTCTATTATCACACAGAAGAGCACTCACGCTGGCGGTTTCATATGTTTCATGTTTTTCATTATGAGCCTCCGTGCCACGTTGTGTACTAGTCAGATCAATCTTTTCTGCAGCCATGATCAATGTTTCTTGCATTTTACTGGACGATATTATCATAAATACTCATGCCGCTTTTTACAACATGATGCATTCGCTGTGTCTAATTTTCCTCGTCTCAATAACCTGTCTAGGTTCCTTATAGATACTTGTCTCACAAATCAGAATGATGCCCACGCGATGTCAATTGTTCCTACTTCCAATTATTGACTATGATCCCATATAATACTCATTTCAAACACTATAGAATAATGCATGTGCGATGTCAATATTGTTCGAGCGGCTGAGGAGATCTTGTGATCTCGAAGCTTGTGTAGAAGACCGTGTGTCTCCGTAACAGCCAAATAATATTCTGCTATTCGAAAATCCTACGCACAATGAGCGTCATGTAACACATGCCTAAAATATAACCAAGATCACACCTATAATATACCCAGAAATAGCCAGATATTGTGGGAATGGATGTCTTGTAACAAAGCTCACGACGTTATTGCTGGGTAGGCGGTGAGCTGGGCCAGCTCGCGTTATTCACGACGGGTTATTTTCATTCAAATGATCTGGCTCACGAAGGCATCAGGAGCTGCACGCAAGGCCCGACAACAACTTGACTATTCATGAATCGTTCATATATTCAGCGTGAGATACACTCGACGCTGAAGTATGGCCAGGAATAACCATATATCTAGGAGACACATCCTCGAAAATCTTTAGTGGGTTTATATGTTAAACTATTGGGTTAAAAATGTCGGAATAAAACTTTTTTACACGAGTGATGAATTTTGAACAGAGAAATAATGGAATATACTTATTACAAATAAAAAATTGTAAAAAAAACTTTTCATATTTATTCGAAATGCTCTGAATTATCGACGCTCAAAAAGTTAACCAGCTTCCTAGCTTCGCATGTCATGCTCTATGTGCATTAAATTGAGATCTTCTGTAGAAGCAACATAGTTTTCGCTTACCTCTTATTTTAAGAATTTTTATTCCAGCAATTAAATGAGCTAAATGATCACATGAGAACTGTTTCAAATTTCCTCTTCGTATGAATTAACCGAAATGTCACGTTGAAATTGAAGTGAATTCATGTTCAGATTTGGAATTTACGGTTAAAATCAATTGTAAATTTTCACATATTTTTCAGTGATGTTTCATTTCTGACCATATAGAACTATTACTATTAAAAAAATTGAGTTACTTTTCTTTGTTCTGCTGACTTTCAACACTTTTTTATGGTTAAATTATCATTATTTTTTTCCAGTTTGTAGAGAGATTGTTGTGTCTACCCTCACTAGCAACGTATAACAGAATGACTAAGATGAAGCGAGCTCATCCAGAGACTGAATGGATGCTCCCGTTCATCCATACACAATTTTCTGTTCTGGGGACTTATTGCCTCTTGATTTTATTGCACATAAAGCCTTTGTTTGTTCAGAGACTCGCTGCAGTTGCAAAACATCTCCATTTTATGTTGCTCGTAAAACAAATATATTTATTGTGAGCGTGCCCTGCTAAACTTCCTCGCCCGGCCGCCTCACTCGTGTTACCCGTAATTCTCGCCATGAATTCGAGTCGACAAAACGACGGAGAAGAAACATCCTAAATTTTACTTATTAACTTCATGGACCTGCTGTGAGAGTGACTGCTATTCGAATTTTCTTTATTGTTTNTCGCATTAATTTATAACTCATACGTTGTTGTCACATTAATTTATAACTCATATGTTTTTGTCGCAGTAATTTATAACTCATACGTTCTTGTCACATTAAGTTATAACTCATACGTTGTTGTCACATTAATTTATAACTCATACGTTGTTGTCACATTAATTATTTATAACTCATAAGTTGTTGTCGCACTAATTTATACCTCATACGTTGTTGTTGCATTAATTTATAACTCACACGTTGTTGTCGCATTAATTTATAACTCACACGTTGCTGTCGCATCAATTTATAACTCACACGTTGCTGTCGCATCAATTTATAACTCACACGTTGTTGTCGCATTAATTTATAACTCACACGTTGTTGTCGCACTCATTTACAACTCACACGTTGTTGTCGCACTCATTTACAACTCATACATTGTTATTGCACTCATTTACAGCTCACACGTTGTTGTCGCACTAATTTACAACTCACACGTTGTTGTCGCACTAATTTACAACTCATACGTTGTTGTCGCACTAATTTACAACTCACACGTTACTGTTGTAAGCGCGACGGCTATACCTGCCGCTCTTACTTCAGCGCCAGTCAGACAACCAAACTTTAACCGTGCAGGAAAGTGAACGTGGAGAATTTCTGACACTTTATTGGTAACGAAGGCAATAGTGGCTACGGGAAAACGTGGTAAAGGGAACAGTGAAAACTCAAACTGAACCCAAAATAAACTCGGAATGAAGTCAAAAAAACACAAAATAAACCCAAAAACCCAGCGGATGGCTGGTACTGAACCTATTGCTCGTGGTTAACCAATAAGATTCTGCAAACAAAGAATAACAAATTTAAGATGTAGCAATAACGGTTAATCCTAGTTATTCCTAACAAAATTACTATTAATAAATATCAAAACTCGAATTTATGTATCACAATATAACTATTCACAATCATCACGCACTAATTTACATGTCACAATAAATGAGGTCACAGAATTAAGGTTCACCAGCAGTGAAGTGCAAAGTTCTTCACGACTAATAGAATGAAAGTGACGCGCTTCGGATAATCAGGATGAACAGACTTTTTCTCTAAATGAAAATTCTAGTAAAGATCGAAAGACAAAAACATTAATGAAAAAATGAGTACAAATTCAAGACCAAAAATATAAGAAATAACTGTTTCAATGATCGCCAAAAAATGACAAGGAAAATCGCGGTACAAAAATTAGAGACGCATGAGGCGCGGCTACATTGTCGCACTAATTTACAACTCACACGTTATTGTCGCACTAATTTACAACTCACACGTCATTGTCACACTAATTTATAACTCATACGTTGTTGTCGCACTAATTTACAACTCACACGTTGTTGTCGCACTAATTTACAACTCTATTTACAACTCATACGTTGTTGTCGCACTCATTTACAACTCATACGTTGTTGTCGCAGTGGTGGAGACGATGGTGCAGGTTTGCGCGGCCGTAGGCCTGCTCGCCTGCTGTCTCCTCATACTCGGCCTCTGCCTTGTGAGTTACTTTCTATGGGAGTCTATAATTAACATCCACTTATTTTGCATGTAATTTATTAAGCTTATTATGCAAATTTCATCCTCAAGATATATTTATTGGCCCTTAATTAAATCAACATCACGGCCCGAGACTCTCAAATTGCGCCGCCGCTGATGAGATGAACGTCTTGAGCGTAGCTGCTCTACCTCACCGTGCCTTGGCTACTATGATAATCTGATCCTGACTAATAATACGATATATACCATCGTCATCTATGGGTAGTTTCATTAGAAAAATGATTTGAGACTACAATTCTTTGATATTTTATGTTTCATATTACAACGAGATTTCTGCCTCCATCATCGATTCTTTTCAAGCATTTTGCTCACAACTGAGCTCCATCTATTACGTTAACTATACAGTACCCGTTTCCCGTTGTCAATAAGATCTTCATTATTAACCTATCAAAATCGATACAATAAATGATCTTATCAGAATTTATTATGCATGCAACTTGGCAACGTTAGCTTGCCACTTGGTACGTGACACTTGCAAGTACACGGAGTAATTCTAAATTTTTTAACATTTATATGCAAATGTGTGCTTTAGAAGTTATGTTAGATACCCAATGACATCACAATGAGGTTGTAATACTGCCTCTCGGCTGTTGCAGGATCAGAAGTACTTTTTGCTGCCCTGGATCATCGATACGTCGGTGTTTATCGTCGTTGACTTCGTCTACGTCATGGGCTCCATAATCAACGCACACGTCAATCTGGAGTACGATCCAGAGGTGAGACAAAATATTGATCATCTACAGTAAAAACAACAAGCTCGCTATTATGAAGAGGAAATCGCAACATAAAAAGTAAAATGATAACCAGTTCTGGATTAACATCATGCATGCTACGAAAGTGCACAAAAAGCTTCCTGTTGCTAATTTTAGCCCATTACCAATTTGACTATTATACGGTAAGAATTTTTGGAGTCGCAGCTTTTTTTTGAATTCTCGTAGAACGAAAAATTCAAAATTTTTGACTCGCGTGATTGCGAATGACGAACTCTCATCCTTATTTGCGTTACGCGAATCGGGTTGTAATTTTACTAGTTTATAATATGCGTTTAGTTGTAGAATTTTATAGCAGACCTTCTTTGCAGAATCGTAAACTGCTGCTCACACACCGTACCAAATGCTTCATTTTGTTATAGACATTTTTTTTACAGGGCGAGGCGAATCACGCTTTGCTGACGTGGCGGTCAAGCTGACGTGTCAAGAATGAATATATAAGCCATATAATCACGAGCCAAAAGCTCGTCATTCCTCAGCCACCCTAACTCAGTTGTGATTCTGGACTTAGCACAAATTTCCGAAATAATGTTTTTGTGTGTAGGATTTACTTTGCATAATTGGCTAAAAAAATAATCGCAAAATCATTTGCTTTTCTGCAGACTCACTCGGACATCGAATTCTCTATGCTCCACACTGTGGTCTTCTTCAGTCTTGCTCTCAATGTGAGTTCACAGTCAAGCTTCAATACCAAATTCAACTCGCCTCCTCTAATTTGCTCATATTCCTAGCATTAACAACTTTAACTTTCCTGCTGACAAGTTAAGTGCACTATGTTCACTAGAATTCATTCCTCGATATTTATTTGTAATACTCATGGTTTAATTTCAGTGCTGTATTGATAATATGTATAGTTTGCAGCCTATAATATTATTAGTGTTTAGAACTACAAGCATCTCCTCCATCTGCATGAAACTCTCACAGAAAAATGTAAATTAGCTGCATTAGTTAGGGAATTACATTTGAAATTATCTCGCTAGAATTTATCTCCCAGATTACCTTCGCAGGCCTTGCACTGCTGTGCTTGCACGCTTTTTGCGCACTGAATTTCTTGAGTTTTTTGGCGAGTGAACTCTACATGTGTTTAATGGCTTGAGCACACATGTTATCTATTAGCAGAACTTTTCTACTTCTACTTATATCTCCTTGTGACAATTCTGGGTTTATATTATTGCTATTTTAATTTAAACATTTTTCATTTACTATGAGAACTGATTTTTAAATAAATTATCCAGATAATCCACAATAGCAAATTAAAGTAGTCGTCGAAAAAATATATAATTGATATTTTTCCTGTGAAAGTGATGGATTTTAACTTACATTATGCACGGCTCTGCGTAGATTAATCTACATATAAACCACGTAGATACGCATAATTTATATTGTTTTCCTTATTCATTTATATATATATTCATATGTAATATATTTATGTATAATATTTTTTTTTATTTATGCAGGTTTGATTGAAAATCAGAGCATGCTTTTTATTAGCAATTTTCTTATTTTTTCAATAAGTCGAACCAAATTTATTGCTGGTGCTGGGAGATAAAAAGCTGGTTACCAAATGACATTTTACTGTCACACTACGTTTTGAATATTCAATATTCATTCTCTAGTAGCTGAAGAGTTCTACAACACTTGGATTCTGGAAATTACATAAATTACGTACAAAAGGTATCTTGTTTAAACGCGGGTGATTAATGGCCAGAGAATTTATTGATTTAATTTTTCAGGATACAAAATAGTATACTGATGAGCGGTTGTACAGGTTTTAAGAGCGTTGAATACTCGATGTATGAGGGCGTTGTGCGCCCCAATACATCGAGTGTCCAAAACCTGCTCGTTTCCTGAAAACTGAACTCCGGACCTGCAAGCAAATTCTTGTAAACAACAGCTATATGCACAAAACTATCGACACCAAAATTTCAAATTTTCGATCTCGGCAAAACCGTATAGATGAATCAACATCAAAAGACTGCGTCACCAAAATTTAATATCAAAATCAAATGAACTTACTTTAATATCAAAATAGGACAGATGAAAGAGTCCTCAATTCGATTGTGCACAATAACATCAGCTGCACAACAGTACCTGACCAAAATAATTAAAGTTCCTGATTCGCTATAAAAACAAGAAAATGAGGAAAAATAACCCGTGTAAAAATCCCGGACCACGGAATAAAACCAATGTTATTTACAAATTATCCTGCACGAAAGAAGGTTGTGGATTTCTCCAGCATGTAAATTACATCGGTGTGACCAGCACGACCCTGAGCCGCAGACTCACATGCCACCTACAAACTGGAGGACCAATGAACCATATACGGGTGGCTCTTAACGAAACTATCGTGCTGGCACGACAAACCGCTTCCTTTGTCGAAACATTTCCAGTTTTTTCACGCCATGATGGCAAGTCTCCAATATCCACAATCGTTAGAAGGCACGTATTTCCCTTACAATAATCTGGCCTTTGCGACTAGCGTATTTGCTTTGGCAAACTTCGTACTGAGTTGTTCGTTCGTAATTTAAGCTGACGAGAAATGTCTGTTCCTGACATCGTCTGTCCCTAAAATGTGGCTTTTGATGTCACTGCGGCGTCATCGGATGCAAAACGAAAAATGGTTCCGATCAAGTGCCAGTCTCGCGCAAAAGTTATCATTGCGAGCAGGAGTTTGAAGTGCTCCATGATAAGGTGGAGTGGATGAACTGACGACGACGGATTCAATGCAAGAATTCTCAGTGACTCGGGTATTGAAATGATGAAAATAACGGTGGGGATTTCAAATGTATCTTAGTTGAATCTCAGATTTGATTTGATTTAGCGGTAACTACAATTTCTGGACGCTCAGGAATATTTTTTATCCCGGTAGTGCAGGTGATCTCATATGAATAGTTACATAATTCGGTTTGGGATTGCTGAAATATTCTACTATGTGGATTATTTTTATATTGGGCAGGGTGGCCTAGTGGTTAAAGTTCAGAGTACCAAGATTGGCGCAGAGAGGCGCGGGTTCGATCCCAGCTCTGTGCGCCAGTTTCTGGTCAGAATCGGCAAGGAGGCCGGGCGGTTAAGCACAGCAGAATTGTAGCAGTGAGTTGCGAGTTCGAGACCGCAAAATGCTACGAATGTTCTGCGATGCTCAGAATCGGCGACAGGCCTACGGCCTAATAAACGCTGAAACCGCTATTATTATTATCTAGATTATAAACGCAGACCTCGAACTGCATCACGTTTAGTGTCGCGCGCAGACGAGTGTCTCACTTTTGGCATCTTAGCACGGCATTGCAATGAAAAATAAGAATGCTAAACGTCGTTCAGTTTTCCCTCGAGGAAGAGGAAATTACTCGCCCTCTCGGGACTAGGGTGGCAATTTTCTGTCCAGGCTAATGACGCAATTTATAACAGGAACAGCTTCGCTTTTTCTTTTGCCAGACGCGTTGTCTCTGCGCGTCTATTACATTGTGCTTTTTTAATACTGGCGTAATTCAATTTTAAAGGCAATGCTTGGCTGATTTAACAATTTTTTTGAACGAACGGTACTTGAGGTTCGTCTCAAAACATTTCGCATAATTTTTTTGTTTATCGAACCATTGTTTTACTTAGTGAGAAAGATCTGATGTCTAAATTTGAAACCAAAGAAGTTTATTTCTATCTTCATAGTTTTGGCTTGGTCCGTAATTTATAAAACGTGAAATATGGTAGTATGCCATTTGTTTTACTTAGTCAGAACTTCGAGGAGGATGTGTTATTCTCAAAGGGTGTGAAGCAAGCAGTTGTTTTCCTCATTGTAGGCCATCACTAAAGCTACCCTATGCATGACTCTGATCAAAACAAGCTCTTGCTGATGAAGGCTCGCCTCACAACGGCATGCATTGTTTAAATGTTGCTTGCAAACTGCTATGGGCTACTGCAGATAAGATAACATGATTCAAGATATTCTCAATTCGAATTTCCACGATAATTTTATGACAATATTTTTTGGTTCTAAAGCGATTTTTTGTGTCATTATTTTTAAAATGTACTGTACTGTTGTAATTCGTACGGTAAAGACATTTAAAATCATAAGTTCCTAAAATTTAAAACAAGTTCCATAAAATTCCTGCCATTTATGTAATTTTCATCAATGTATCGGAAATCGCTTTTAATGACTGAATGTTTGATGGCCTCTGAGAAGCAATCACTCATAGAAATAACTATTGTATTTTTTCAGGACCTTACAAAGATATATAAGTTGAAATTATAACACTGATTTCGTGAAAAGTCTTTAGAATTATTTTAAAACTCTTCTTACTGAAGTTACTGAAAGGTTGTGACAGGTTTCCATCAACGCATCGATTTTGACTGTCATCGACTGAAGCAACGACGTAATGTTTTTTTACTTTATTTTGAGATAGGCATATTAAAAGTTGCTCACGTCGTATCTCTAAAAAGTTTCGGGCTAAATGCCTCTGGGTATTTTTTGTGAAGTTGAGGAATTTGAGGTCATTTGGCACGAGTGGCAGGCGCGTTAAAAACAAGTCTGGGACAAGATTTACGGGAGTTCGTGGCGTTCATTAATCAGAGCGTCTATGAGACGAGCGCGGACGGGTCTTTTGTGCTCGACTGTCCCAGCCACCGTCTATTTCATGGAGACAAGCAAGCAATTTTCTTGATCATGAGGATCCTCTGCCAAGCGCTTGCGAGCTCGTGATTAATTTTTGCCGTTTTCCATTGCTCAATACGTGTAATTTTTGTTACGTCTTGAAAAAATTAGGCTACTAATCGTAAATAGGCAAGGTAGGCAAAATTTTCATAGGTAGGCAAAATTTTTTAACGACTTATTTGTTGAAAACCCTTAAAATAGATTTCAGCTTAATTTTTTGAGCTACGTTAGCATTAAACTTGGACTTTGTATGCACGTGGAAACAGAAAATTTTGATATCACGAAAAACGACGACGATAAGACGTTGCAGTTGCTTTGTTTTTAAATCGTACTTTTTTCTTCGACAATGTGCTTGCGAAGTTCTTCAGGTATTACAATTTTGATATCTGGTCATTTAAAGTCGGGCCGCATAGAATTAAGCAGCTCTCTATATAATGCATGAGGTTGCCCGAACTCTCATCCATCACAAAGATCAAGAAACATTCTATTGAAAAATGAAGCGTATTTTTCCAGAATAACATAATTAATTTACCTTCTGAATAAATTTAAAAAGTATCCCCTTGTTCCTGCATACAAAAAGCCGGTCATGATCTCATAGTCGCAGTATGATAACGTTACAAAAATATATTTTCTATGCGCTCAAAAACGCATTTCAATGCACCAAGCTGCAGTGCAAGATAATATGATTCAGATTGCATTGTAATGCTCTGGTATGCCAGCGCAAGAAGGATGATCGAGAACGCATTTCAATGCCCCATGGAGCAATTAAATGAGCTATGTTCGAGCTAGCATTTATGCATTTACGTGCATAAT
This sequence comes from Hyalella azteca, assembly GCF_000764305.2. Taxonomy (NCBI): domain Eukaryota; kingdom Metazoa; phylum Arthropoda; class Malacostraca; order Amphipoda; family Hyalellidae; genus Hyalella; species Hyalella azteca. The sequence goes on along the minus strand of NW_025938979.1, from coordinate 14,880 downwards.
ATAATGCATTTATATGCCTTATATAATGTAATTGTATGCTCTGAAGTGTAATTTAAAGATAGATGCTTTAAAAACATTTTGTTGTTTTGAAGTGTAAACTAAATTAAGAATGGTGATTGATAACTTATTTAATGTTATGAAAGGCAATCTTAAGAATACTTATCGTGAATGCTAGTTAAATTTTGTTCAAATTTTCTTTTCTGTAAACTGTGTAAATGTTACAAAAATTTATTCAACACGTATAAATTCAGTTTAGATGAAAATCACAACGAAAATATGATTGGAACTTATGATTAGTTTGTTTATATTTGACATGCTCGGCTCCCTTGATAAATCCATCAAAATGCTCAGAAATCATGCGCAAATGATCCAAGTCTAGCAAACAAATTTAAGGTCCTTATCAATGTTTCCCATGTCATAACTTTTTTTAAATTCATGCTTATGCTGTGTCGAGAAATTGCACCTGAAGAATTAACTTTATTGAAATCAGCGGATGAATATGATATAGGTATAGGTATAAACCCCTTGAAATTTGAAAACGGGCATAAAATTTTAAAAAGAATCGAAATGATCGCTAGCCACGGAACGCTTGGGCAGTTGCTGTAACATCCTGACTCCAACAAGAAGTAGCCCATTAAAAAATGCAAAGGTTCGTAAAATAAGCCATGCAAGACAATAGTCTGAGTACGTTTCTAGACATGAAACGGAAGGTGCATGACATTGAAGAGGTTGGGTACGTAATAATTTGTTGCATTTGATTTAAATCGTGTAATAACAGATGGAATATTTTTGCTGTCACATTCTGTGAAGGATGGCAGTAAAAATGGGGCAGTTAGTAAAAAATTTAGTAATTCTTTGGAGCGTCTTTCGAATAGGTTGTTTTGTAACGGAAATAAATGACACGTGTTAGATTTTTTTACTGAATTACTACTTTGATTTTATTACTTTGATTTTTCTTACTACTGTTGAAAAAACATTCATTAAAAGTTTGTACATCATGGTCCTCATATACACAAAGTTATTGCTCAGGTGACTTGGAGAAGGACGGGGCATATATGTATATACATTGCCTGCAATTTATTTCCCCGCTAACGACCTCATTAAATTTATATACCAAGGACACTGGATTGCCAGAAAATCTCATTAACTGCCTATTTTCACTTCAAATATTTGTTAGTTGAAGTAAAATAATTATTGTTGTGTGATTACATAAAGCAGATTTATCGAAATATATTTGAGATATCGAAACATATTTTTTCGTATTTTGAAACGAGACAAAAGGGAGTTATATTTGTTCTACGTAAAATATGTGCATGATCGGGTTTTATTTTAGTAGTGCGCCTTGACCTTTATTATCACTGAGATTCAGAATAACGTTAATCTAAAATTACAGAGATTATTTTTCTAAGGCTGATAATAACAAATTCCTATTTATAATTGATTCTCAAGTAAAGTTCAAATTATTTCCATAGAAAAAGAAATTTAAGCTTATTTGAAGTTAACTGATGCTTGCAGTTCGTGACTAATAATTGTGCGTGAGGCGTGACTCGTAGCCACGCGTGCTTGCCAGTCCCACTGCATTAGTCTCCACGCTTGCGTGCGTCGTCCAGTCGTGTCGCCTGCTTTACCATGAATAGGTAAATCCTTTCACTGCAGACATGGTAATAGTTATTCCTACTCACATTATAAGGCAGTTTAGTGTATTTTGTCAATAGGAGCTAGTGCTTTCTTTCATTTAAAACAAATTCAAATACTGGGATAGGTTTGTGTTCTCGTTGTGTCGAAGCGTGTTGCAAGCTCGTTTGTCTTACCCCACTCCGCTCCTATGCCTTCCTCGACAAAACCTTGAATTGTTCGAACCACTTTCACCATTTTGCTTAAGGATTTCTTGTGTCTTTTTCGGCCTTAGTTTTGTTACCTGCATTTTATTGTAACTTACGTTTGTTTGCTTGTCTCGCCAAAACATGGCGCACAAATTTCTGCATGTGAATTTTCTTTCTTAAAGAACTGTGGAAAAATTCGAGTTTTCGCAGAGTAGTTCGACCGAATTATTCGTTAGAAAACGCTGTAATATTTTTTCAGACAGAGTGTTTGATTTTTGCTAACTCTCTTCTAGATTTGAATGCATTCAATCAACGAATGTTTGCAGGTACCCAGCAGGAGTTCTTTATTTGTAGTCTAGAACTCTTCGTCATTTCTGTGATCGGGAAGCGCTTTTTTGCGCTGCTGAGGACAAGTTTGTAGAGCATGCTCAGCTGTTCAGCAGTCATGCTAGTCATATGCAAGGCAATATTATATCAAAAATCAAATCATTTCATATTTAAAATACTATACTTAAAGTCTTAAAATACTACACACGAAACAATAGTAATAGTATATCAATAATCAAGTACTTCGAACCTTAAAATGCTAAATATGAAGTGAAAACTGCAGTTAGACCCCTTACCTAAACTACAGTACCAGAAGTTTTGACCCCAGCGGCTGGTTAAGCGGTTAAATTACCTAAAACGACCTTCAGTTGACAATGACGTGACCCCGTACCATCTTACAAATTCAAACTCACACCTATGTGACCTTGAGATCGTTCCTCATTTGACCTTGAACCCAAGTTTAAATAGCACACGAAGTTCGTTCTCAAGTTTGGGAGAGCCCAGGGGAGTGGGGAGGCGTAAATTGTGTGGTACTTGAATCTATCTTCATTGGCGATGACCGATTTGAACATGGCTCGCTCAGCAGTTTCACGACGTTAAGTTCGGTCGTCCGTCTTACGCGTTATCTTCTGCCGCCTCGTCGACCCTCCCGACCATCTTTTCGGTCATTATTTGCCAGTCGGACTCGACCATTGATCACGGAGTAGAATTTCAATGCCTCAGCGCTCTTTCAGCGCCAGTAGAACTCAGTTCAATTTGCAGTTCTGGCATCCCGCTGAGCAGTAATATTTTACGAGCCCCAGCTTTAAAACCTGTCAGGAACATCGCCAGGGTATCAAAAATAAAATTTGAGTTACTTCGCGAATATATTTGTATGAATTCAAATTGCAGGCATTTTTACTCACACCTGCCTCCGCCTCGTTGCAGGGCAAGTTCGAATTTTTTTTGCTTGTTCTCTAATTGTGCAAATATATTGGGAATCATTGTGCTCGTTAATGCACACAATTTATACTCATCAAAAATTACTGTAATTTTGTGATGAATTTGGATTTCCACACACAATTGGACATGTAAAGCCAGGTGTGATATTAATATTAATTTATTCAAAATTATTTAAATATGTGCGTTGTAATATGTTGTGCCGAGCTGTTCTCTTAAATAAAGTCCCCCAAGTATCCATATAAGTTCATTTGCTTCAGTTTATATTGATATCGATGGATCTTGACAGATGATGGCTGTTGTAAATGGCACGGATGAGAAAACATTTCCTTCAAGTAATTACCCCGATACTGTAAACTAAAAATAATTTTGTTCACTGATTGATGAGATAATTTACCTAAAAATGGCTATGATGAGAATCTGAATACAATGAACACAAACACATTAATTATGTAAGTGAACTTAAGGTTTTGATGCATCTTCGTGCTGAAACTAATAGTAAGATGGTAAACCTAGAATGTAGGACGAAGGAAGATACTCTATAGACGGAAAATAGGAAACTACAGTTGAAGTAAACGTTAGAAGGCAAGAAAAAAACGAAACGTTTGTCACTGTAATGAAAACAGGCTCCACTAAAAAATATAAGAGACAAGAGACCCCACCCGTAAAATGGAGTTTAATTTTGGAGGTTTGATATATTAATTTAGTAATTGGTTTTATTTATAAGTAACGTATAGGGAAAAATAATTACAGAGTAACATCAAAATAAGAAATAACTAGCATCAATCACACAAAAAATTAGACAGTGAAACGGCGAACAGGAAGAAAATATGAACTCTAGGAATTCCTACTAATATATTGATTGAAACTGATGAATAATTATTCGTTGCAACAATGAAAAGTGAAATTTAAAATTTTATATGAGACACTAGTGCTGCTTGGAGCTGAAATCAAGATTGGCAGTGCGAGTTGAATTAATGCTCGTTAATGAATGATGGTTGATGAATGAAGGAAGCCTGACTGAATCTACTTCTTATTACGGAACTGAACACAATGACACTTTTGATAAAACCTAAACGAAAAGACAAAAAAAACGAATAACTAACATAGAACAAAAAATTAAGTAAGGGAAAAATTCCCCATAAGTTTTTTATGTCGAGCCGAAAAAAAGACAGACGACGAAGTATTTATAACCATCTGTAAATAAAATGTATCTCGGATGATCTCCCACGACTTAAACTTCACTACGCATTTTCAGTGTTGCAGCTACGTAATTTATATGTAGCTCCCACGCTTGCAACGGTAGCGCGGAGCGATTCACAGAGTCCAGCCTCGGCGCTCGTCAAGATTGATGATCGGTCTCGGGACTCCAAAGGAGCGTTACAGATGATGCGATTCGCGTTCTATGCATCATTTCTCAACGCGATGCTTTCGAGGGGCTTCTTTCTAAGTCAGAATATCGCTGCATAGCAGCGCTTCGGCAAATTGTTGCTGCAACATCTCGCTGAAAATTGCAAGATGAAGCCTTGACTTTCCGGTTGACTGCTTGATAAATAGAAAGCTTGGGCTGTTGCCTCTTATGATACGAATTTCGTTTAATATATTTGTCTCTGTATCTATCCAACCAATTTTGATCCTTACTTTCAACAGACAAATTTACTATAAATTCCTAATATCCTGTATAAGATCATTTCTGCAATTAATGAATGCCATCACTCCGAATCGCAGGTGACACTCTCGCAGTACGTTTATTATTTAAGTAAGACCTGTTCAGATCCCAAATGAAGCACTGAATAATTCACGACAAAGTAAAAAACATAAAGTGTACTCTTACTTTTTTAATATAATTTAAACTTTCCGAAGTAGAAATCATATTTCAAATTTTAAACTAACTAAATTTTAAACCGCCACTAAAATTTTTTAAATTTTTAGTTTAAAATTTTTAAACTAAAATTTAAACCGCCACTAAATTTACATTTTTAAACTAAAATTTAAACCGCCACTAAAATTTTTTAAATTATTAGTTTACATTTTTTAAACTAAATTTTAAACCGCCACTAAAATTTTTTTAATTTTTAGTTTAAAATTTTTAAACTAAAATTTTAAGACGCCACTAAAATCAATCGGTTAATATCCTGACACAATCCCCGGTACGCGCTCGATCAACGCTTTATGTCTAGTGCGCGGCTTCAAGCACATACACATGCTCTGACAATTATATCATAGATTATTTCACTTGTCTCAGATTCGAATATTTGACTTTAAATGTCGAATTAAACTTTGATTGTTTTCTCATCTAATTTTGTTTTACCTTAAATTTTTATGTCTACCACAACTCATACTGTTGATCGCCCTTAAAACTGTAAATGTATTTTTTTTGTTCATTCAATTGCCCTCATTAGAATGTATATGCATTGATACATTGTTCATATTTTACGAGTAAATGCTCCTGTAAAAAGAAGACATCGTCGATAATTTTCGCCTCACTGCCATTACTGCTGTGTCGTCTTTAAAAATTGCAATATCTGTAAAATTTCTGCTGTAGAATTAATTTCTACTTTTGGATAATTTTCAGATGTGTGTTCACACTTTTTTCGCCAATTTTTAAACCCTTCTCTCAAATATTCATGCATCATGACCGTGGTCCATGTCTACTATTATTATCTTCATTACTTAGTCCCATGCAATCCTTCATTACTACTGCCCTTATCTCTTATTGTTATCACACATGCGGAGTTTCAAGTCGATCGTGTCATGTCCCCCGCAGGTGTACGCAGTGCTGTGCGTCACGGCGCAGTTCCAGGAGTACATGGCAGGGGGCGGCACGGCACAGGCACGCGAGCTGCCTGTCAGGGTCAGTACGAGCAGCGCCTGATCTTACTGTCTGCTAACTCCTACCCAGTGAAAATTTACAGACGCGGCAGCTTCTGATTTGGATTACCAGAAGCTGGGGCGAATCTAAATTTTGTTAGGGTACTGACGTCCATGCCTGGCAACTCCCTGTTCATTGCTGCGTGTATTGCTTATTGTTGTGTCCATGAATTGCACTCATTGCTTTTTGCCGTCTGTATTGCTTCCTGTTGCAACCATGCATGGTATCTCCCTCTCACTGCTGTGAGTAACAAGCATTCGATGTAGAATATTGTGCCCATGTTTCCCACACATGATACAATATCGTAGTTAACTCATTATTACAACTCTCTGCTCATTGCTGTGTGTGCGTTGTTTGGTGTTGTGCCTTGCATATTAGCACTCCGCACGGTGCTGGATGTTGTTTATTATGCATTGCATGGTTTTTGCTGTTCATGTCAATGCTAAATTTCCGTTCATTGCTGCCTGTTTTTTTGCACTTAAAATAAATAAAAATCATCAATTGCACTCCTGCATCAATTACAGCTTCTTCATATATTTCTTAAATGAATTAATTATTCGTTCTTCTCAGCTACTACTCATCCCTATGACGGTACGGTTATAACATATGGAAAATCGTCAACCTAATTTGTATATGAGTCTGAGCGACTTGATTTCTTTTGCTTATATGTACTGAGGAACTTTTTCCTTTTATTGTGATTTGCTTATCCTGGATATTTGTTCATTATCAAGTTTATCTAATCAATACTTATGATAGGACTACGGCTAGGCTGCGGCGATACTCTTTTGCATTTGACCCTATTTATTTTTCGATAGGTATTTTTTTTAACAAAACCTCATCATCTCTCCTCAGCCTCATCTTGACATGGCCTCCTCAAGTAATTTATGGTAATTGTACCCATAAACCAAACTTCTGGAAACCTCGAGGCGAAAAAATTCAGACTCCTTCCTTAGTCAAGAGAGCAAGTTAACTTCATTTTCATTAATTGTTGATCTTACCTTCGCTGCAATATGATAATTAAGTTGCTATGGTTAAGTAAATAAATCTTTTTGCTTGCTTCGCAGTTGCTTAATTTTTTACAGTCACGTGAAATAATTACATTTGCAAACATCCGCACCTTACGATCTTCTCGTGACCCGTATTGCACGTCTCAAATTAAAATCGTATTGTTTCCGTAACTGATTAAAGAAAACGCGCCTGAATCCTTCGTGTATCTAAAATTCAGCGCGATACGTAAAATTGTAAAATTTTATCGAGTTGTCGGTGACGACTTGTCAGCGTGTTATTGTCATCTCGGTGTCGCTAGAGCGTTTCTTCTTGACAGAGACAAAGTGTCAGTTCTTTATGTATAGGCTTTTGGTAGAATAAATCTGGATACCTCTTTCGATTTGAGTTCCTTGAAAAAAGCTTGAATTTTATTGATTTTTTCTGATCTCACCGTGCGCAGATCCAAGATAGGTTTCATCTCTATTCACAAGTTATAATAATTAATAAATTTGAATTCAATTATTCTTGTGTGTCAATATGCGACAATTCAGGCGAATTATTTGCATCGATAAACTTTGTGATTATCGCGACAACGTGTGATGCTCATGGAGGTATTGCCTCCACGATCACATGGCTTCAATTATTAAATGCGCGGCGCCTGCATGAATACCGCCCCATTCACGCGACAGTGGAGCCGCGAACATGAACATATTTCGTATTATTTCCATTGCCGAAAAATGAGGCAAGATTTTATTATCAATGTTGAATAAGGCGAGAATTTATTATCAATGCCGAAAATGAGGCGAGATTTTATTATCAATGCCGAACATAAGGCGAGATTTTATTTTTCAATGCAGAACATGAGGCGAGATTCTATTTCCTTTGCCCAATTTGAGGCGAGATTTTATTATTAATGCCGAACATAAGGCGAGATTCTATTTCCATTGCCCAACATGAGGCGAGATTTTATTTGCAACACCGAAATACGGTTGGTCACTTTTTAAATGAGTCAGAGACTGGCCTGGCCACTGAACGAGCTGTCCAGTTTGGTACCAAATTTTTAATTCTTTGCTTGCGAATTGCTTGTTAGAATCTCACAGGAAACTTTTTCAATAATCTTAATTGGTTTTAGATTTCGATTTATCGAAGATTTACATTCCCAGTGGATTGCCAGACAATAATATTTTTTCTTAGTTAATCAACAGCAATCCGAAATATTTCCGAGGCAAATAATGTTGACAGCCATGGAGTTACATCCTTCCTTTGCCCCCTTGCTTTGAATATCTTGCTTGCTTCTACAGACTACCATGCCCGCCTGCTTCTAATGTCTTGTTCGCTTCTGTGTACGTCAGTTACGAGACTAAAAATTGCTTCAATTTGTTCAAAGATTTCAGTTTTGTGTATCGAGCGCGAGTGCCTGGCCTGTGTCCAAGAAACTTAACTGCCCCTGAGATGGGAAAATTTCCCACTAGTGTAGCTGCTGACCTCTGCGTCGCAAGGCGCTGGCTTTACGAGTTTTTTAGTGCGTTACTGCAAAGATCTGCATGAGCGTTAGCTTAGGTGTTGGAGAACGAACGATCTGGTCTGACTTTTTCCTTCAGTAAATGTTCTTGACCAGTATATCATTCCTGATCAGATATGTATATGTAATGCAAAATGGTCGCATGTTATTTCGTATATTATACTTATCATTACCTCAGGTTAGACTACTCGTGCTTGTAATTTTATTAAATATTTGTGGTGTATTGCACCCGCTCAATTTCTGTGTTAAGTTTTGCTAAGTAAGAAAACGAAACCAAATGCTTTGTTGAAGCACTTGGTTTCGCTTTCGTTCAAAGCTTTGCTCAATAGTCCCCACGCTCTACTCACTATACGACTTACAGTATAGTTGCTATTCGAAGTGTCTTATGAGTCAGTATTCAATTATTTTAACTCAGAGGCTGTGTATATTTCATTAAATTTCAGTTCCACAATAGGTTTTTTTCAATTTATTGAATTATAATTCCAAATCCGTTTGGCAGGTGTTCCGTTTACAGTAGTCAGAAGTTAACGTAAGTGCATCACATTTGCTGTTGTTTTTCATCTACAAATAATGCTTCATATTCCATTAATAACTTACCTTACTTCTTTCCCGTAAAAAAGCTCTAGCATCTCAAATAATTATTGTTCTGTAAGCCTCTGAAAGTTCAATAAAGGCGCATTAACATAAGAAATAAAGTTAGCATGATCTCATATTCCATAAATACGCTCGACCCTAAGAGATGTTGACGCATATATTTCACTCAAATGTTAGATTATATTTCTGGCTAAATCATGCAGTAAGTTTTGATAATATTAATATATGAACAATGAAATAACACTCAATGTTGTTTCTAGACGTCGTCGGTCCGCTTTGCACGCAAGTCATCGACGCACGTTTTGGCGACCTGCAGGGAGGACGTCGAGCTAGTCGAAGCTGGGGTCCATTGTTCAAATTCGACGCGTTCTGAGCGCAGAACGCGGGAACCGAAAGTCCCTCAACTGCCGCGACGTACGGTCTCCTTCCACAGGCATCCCAGCGACAAGAGGGTGCATAGAATAGCCCGGAAATATTCAGCTGTTTCTGCAGCAGGCCTAGCAATACAAAACGAATTGCCAACCATTCATGACAATGACATGTCGAACAACACTTGCAACGGAGCAGCTCCCGATGAAGGATCTGGTGGCGCAATGAACTTTATTGCTGGATACTTCAATGCCTCCGAACCCACTGGCAGTAGCGTCTTATCGAGCAGTTCTTGTGAACTGGACGGACCTAGCGTGGACAATAACGCTATCAGTATTGACATGAGGTCTTCCGATGACATGCTTGCGGGTAGTGGGAAAACTTCGTCTTGCAACACGGAGGTCATTATGAACATCGAAGTACTGCATGATTCTACAAAGCAGCCTAAATTGCCTCGGCCTGTAGGATTGAAGAGACAAAACACCTTGCCCATCACTCACCGAGATCGTGATGCGTTGAACTTCCCAGTCTCCACACACACGCCCAATATTAGAGATTCTTTATGTTCTCCGCCCATGAGGCGCGGATCTCAGTTTTATTATTCAAATACTCAACCTTTGCCTGTGTTCACTAACCTCTTATCTAACTCACCACAGCTTGCGTCAATGACGCCTGAGCATGCTGTGCCTCTGCAGCTATTGACAGATGCATCTGAATTGTTAGATCCACCTCACAGATCCCTGCAGCTTTTGACTGGTCCATCTGAACACCTGAAGCTCATGGAAAATTCATCCAAACACCTGCCCCGTCTGACAGATTTTCCAGAACCTTCAACCATGTTGGGAAATCGCTCTGAACCTCAACCATCTTCAGTATGTATAATTGAACCTGTATCTTTACCTTCATTTTCATATCTTTCTGAACCTGCATTGCGTTTACCTGAACCATATGTACCCGTGCAAATGTCCCAATTAGAATCAGACCCGACTGAATGCCTATTGTCGTTAGTGACTGCCTCGCAACCTAATGTACCAGTGTTATTGGATCCGTCGCAATCAAACTATCCGAACATGTCACAATTCATATCAATCCTGTCCGAATCTTCACCTTTACTGTCAGACCAATCCAGAGCGACGAATTTCTCATCAGACCCTGCAGAATCAGTGCCACAGTTTCATAATAATTACCGACCTGCAACATTATCGGCAATTTCATCACACGGGCTACAGTCGCCAAGATCCTCGACAAGCAACTTGTCGACGGAGGCCATCGGTGGTGTCCAAGAAGGAAGGCATCAACATTCGAATGATCGACAGTGTCTTGATTCTGGGAACGATTTGGTTGAAAATCATAGACTATGTGAGGTAAGCAATAATTTCGCACTACCTCGCGAAATTGAAAAAGTCAGAATTAATGCAAATCTTGATATAGTGTGATCCTGCTGCTGAATAACGATGAAAATTTTCACTTGACTGGTTTTCTTAATTAATGAGATAAATATTTTAACAAATTCAAAGGGGTCTAATCTAATCCTAAAATGAATTTGTTTACAAAAGTATTGGTTACCATTTCTAAACAAATGTTGTAAACAAATGTATATTTTTTAATTAGTTTTGTACATTGGTCTCTAAGCAAACACGAAATGTCTCTCGATTTCCAATTTACGCTTTCGATTATTTATGGGCTAATAATTAAATTCATCTGTAGTAATTATGGCAACACACTTAGCAGATTTAATTTTCTTCGTTTGCAATATCCGGACCATTGAACTGCCGTCCCTTAATGGTACTTAAATTTCATATTTTTCCTCAGCATGAATTTTTTGTCCTTGAACTAAGCTAAATTGAGGCTCCGTCTGTGTAAGCCTTACCGATTCATCTCATTGCATTGAAATAATAATGATATACACCATAGATGTGCGCTGATTGAGCCTATTCTTATCGATTACGCCAAATAACTGTTGTCAAAGCAAGTATCAAGGAGAGACTGGAGGTCAGACATCCCAATCTTTGATTAATTTTTGATATTTCGGTCGTGTTTGAAGGAATTATTTTATTTCGTCATGAAAGCAGACTTGTCTCGTTCGCGATTCTGTCTAACTAGAGCAGGACTCTCAGCCCGACGCTTGTGTTGCAAACTCGCTTTGATTGAGCAATAAGATTCATAGAATGAAATCAACGAATATTCATTTTGGGACTCATGAACAAAGCAAATGTCAGCCACACAAAACAGTGTCAAGCACTCTTCATCCAATTGGCGGAAAATTTCTAACAAAGAATTCATTTATGAATTGATTTATGCTCTAAATTCTTCTTTTAACGAGGTTGTTGGCTATTATTTGCATACAATTTAAACTTTATATTAATATTCTTCACCATTTTCGTTGAATAATTTTTTTTAATATTATTGTGTTTTGGTAAATTTTGTGGGATAATTTATTCAATTAATTCATGATTTAACGTTCAATTTTCGAGAAAAAAATTTGCTTTGATAACGAGGAAAGGAGTGTTTTTGTTTGAGAGCGTTTCCAACATAACGAACATCCGCTTTCATTTTCATAAATTTATTCTTTGTGTCATTGAGCGACTGGAAGTCGATCATAGAATGACCGGCATTCATTCATTTAATGACTGAAAGTCGTTTCCACAATGTTGTCTAGTCAATAGACTGAAATTTCTTCTCTGAAGGTAAGCCGCATTACATTTGTTAGAGCCAACTAAGGCTTTTTTGTTCATACATAGAATTGTTATTCATAACACACAAATTTAGTTCAAACTACGTTAGATTCTCGCTGCCTGTCCCTCCTCAGCCCAGTTCTGTTCAGCCATTCAACACCAAACGCACATCGAGAAGCTCGAGTGTCGCATTGAAACTTTATTAACAATCATGGACAGCTTTTCAGCCGCCATCAAACGGGCGACCATGGGGCGGCGCTAATATCGTGCCAATTTTCCGAGCTCATTAACTGGTAAAACTTCTGGAATTCTAATGAATTTGATCTGCTCTCTTAATTCCTAACTGAGCGTTGGTCGTGTGCGTTCAGGTAATCGATTGGCTTCATAAATTTTACGTTCAACATTTAAGTTCAGAATTTTGATGGCACGGAAATGTAATCGAATTCAAAGTTTCGCTGTCAGTCATTGAGTGATCATAGTTACGTGATTTCGAACTGCAACTATTGAGTTAAATTAAAAAATGAGTTAGTTAAATGTCGAATGGTCATTAATATTAATTCTACTAATGCAATATACATCCTTCAGAGATTAAGGAACATGACTTTCCGTTGTGCCATGTGACTTCACATGAGCGCAAGGGGCGGATATTTGGTGCGAAATTTTTACTCGAGCGTTCACATAATAGCTGCGCTCGCATTTTCGCAGGCTTTATATTTAATTATTTGTTTTGATTACTTTAAATCCTCTTAAAATTTTTATTTTCAGTCTTGTAAGATAATCGCTGGATTTGAGTGGCTTTCCTGCATTTTATGAAGTGAAAATCTTAACAAATTATATATTTTGAAGTCATCGCCGACGTTACGACAATGTCAAGCTGATAATTAGAAAACAAGCATTGCTGGCGTCCAGCTGTACCAGCATAATATAGAATTATATTAATAATAATTGAATTATAATAATATAATTATTTATTCAGCCATTTTGGCATGCGGATAATTAGATGAAGCTCTAGCACCTCACTAGCATGCTAAACCTAAGAAATGTACCGCATCAATTATATTGACGATCAAAGTTATTTGTACTCTTGAAAGTGTTATGTTCAACCATGCACGCAGTTAATCTTGCATCTGTTGACATTATCGTTAGTCTTCGGTTGGTTTCAAATTTGTTGCTCGAATGCCGTGATAATTTTTCGTTTACACATGGTATGTATAGCATGAAGGGCCAGTAGCATTGAGAAATGTAACTTTTTATCAATTTAAACCATAACGTTATCAACGGGAGGAGTAAATAAAGGGCTGGGAGAGAATTTTTTGCGTATTTCATATTTCTCACGTTTCAGATAAGTTTGTTATTGTTAGCGAAGAAAGGTGGAAAACTTTTCTTGTTTCTCGCGCTCGTTTTCAACACGCACTTGACTGCCTTGCTCGAAAATAGCAGTGGTGTTCGCGGTGCCGTTTAGTTTTGCTAATTGTCCAGTACCTGCGACCTCTAAACCTGCAACTATGCCTTCAATGAACGTGAAATTTAGATAAATAGGTATACATAAGTAGCATATGGGGGATAAACCTTGGTCTCAATAGCGTAAGATCCTTATGAATACTTTTTGCAAGGAATCTTTTCGCATGCTGATTGACGACAAATTAAACGTTGTAAATCGAGCATACTACTATTTCAAGATTACCTCTCATCACTTCGTTTTTCTGATCAATGATTGTAATCCTCTATTTCCAAATCTATATTACAGTTAAGAGAAGTGTATCATTCTATGTAGATGTAAGAACTCGTAACTATGTCTCTTCTATGCGCACGTCTTAGTTTTGCGCAAACGCCCTTTAAATATATTTCTATGATGAGTGCGCTTATAACTTAAGAATTAGTATGACGAATTAGCTGCTCTATAAACTTATATGTCATTAAAATATAAGTTTATTAAAAATCTTTACATTATTTATTTAAATATTTCATGCCGCGTTTTCGTATTGTATATTAAAGAAAACTCATCAAATTTACTAAAACGAAATGATTGCATGGGTCATACTTTCAAAACTCACTAAGTGAACGTAAGTACTTCCGCCCTATTTTCTTGTTTATGATTGGTGGATTTTGCTTGAAAGGCCGTCAATGATTGGCTGATGAACTTACGATCTCTTAACTTTTTTATGTATGGGCCTTGCATATTTTTGCAATTTTTTTTTAAGTATGGGCCCTGCAGATCTTTATATAAAAGCCCTAGGCAACGGAAAAATAATAACAGCCCTGAAATTTTTCGATGCAGAGGTTGTTTGATTGGCCCTGATTTGAATCAATTTCTCGCCTCGTGTTAACAACCGCGATATCTGATCAAGCCTATTGCATGTTGTGTGATGATCATACCTTGTGAGATGAGTTGCTGAGGGCAGCAGGACATTCTCTCTACCCAGTTGATGGGCATTGTTCGTGTATTGTTAGGAACCAAGTGTATCTCCAGCTTTACGATTGATCATTAAATTTTTCACAATAATGTTAATCTTAAGGATCATCCATGCAGTATTCGTATGTTTATCATTCTCGAATTATACTGAAATATTTGTGGTTGTATTTTTTTATCCCTTCCTTTACTTTGGCTTACGTGGAGGGACTAAAAATTTCTATGCACCCCAATCACTAAACTTTTATACACAAAAATTTTTTTTTAAATTGTCGATAAATGTAAAATTACGAGCTTAACATAAATGGAACTAGTATCAAAAGTATGTAATGGAAGGTAAAGTATAGAAACACATAAACAGT
>NW_025938978.1:0-6192 GCF_000764305.2 Hyalella azteca | reverse complement strand
AGTAGGCAAGCCGGACTGCGAACATAACAAGCTCCTTATGAACTCGCTACCATCTCGTTGGGGAGACGGCTTGGGGAGACGTGCGTTTTAAGAAAGGTTGTACGTATGAAATTCGCATCTGTTTAAAAATTTGCTCAAGAGACAAACTGAAAGGCAGATAATATGCACACGCCCTAACAATTATGATGTAGCATCGGAGACTGGTCGAGAAGAAGTGAAAGATAAGATAATAATTCGTATTAATAAACAATTATGAAATTAAAAATCAAAATTTAGAAGACTTCTTCGTGAGCATTAAAAAGGCACACTAAAAATTCACGTACGGCCAAGTCTTCTGAGTTTTCATCGCAAGAACAGGAGTCGATATATATATAATGTATAATAATGGTCACCCAACGTGTTATAATTGGAACTTCCGTCCAGCATGCCCGTGATAAAACCATAGGAGCTGTGGCCATCGCTAAATTTCATTACTACAACAGTATTTATGATATAGTGGCCATGACATTCTTAAATTATTTGAAAAAAGTGCATTAAATTAAACTTATTACATCTTTGTGAAACAGAACGCTGGAGATAACACAATGTAACAACACCGTTAAGGCAACAAAATACAAAATAAGAAAATAAATTTTGAACACACAACCAAAATATATTTTTAATATTTAGTAGCATGTCTTTTTTTATTTAACAACCGCTGACTCAAGAGCGACCTCATATATAAGCAATAACTGGACTTCTGACATCCCTCTATTATTACCCATTCTAATGGAGATGCTATATACATCCATTATTTTGTCGATGTGCGCTATCCTTTCTTTTTCAAGTATAAAAGGTTTCATTACCACCAAGATGCTTGCTTATCCTCCACTGGAGGAAGCCATTAATAAATAATCCAAGATTATATGGCATGCGACGAGGACAGAAACAGAATGGTTCAACAGGCATGGCATCAATGTTCACAGACCAGTTTCAGATAAGACGCTAACAGCAATTTTTGTTTTGAGCTAGAGTTGTAGAATAAAGTGAAAGTCTGGCAAGATTAAAAACTTGCACATATCTTTGTCCGGATTATGCAGAGAAATAAAATGATGTTGACTATCTAATCAAATAAATGTTTACAAGTATCATAGTTTATAGATAGTATCATAGATAGTATTGTTTACAAAACTTTTTACAATATATCCTTTCTATTTATGCACGTCATCTTCAGTCATGTTTGTGGTAGTATTTCTGTTCCAAATAAATACATAAAAAAATGTGTTGAAAGTTCCTTCCCATTTCTAGTGGACCAAAATACAATAAAATTTCACGAAATATTAGTTTCCTCGAAAGTTACGCACAACCATTCAAATGATACTAGTCGTGAGCCTTGAAGTCGCACGCCCAATACTGACGATAAAGAGCAATTTCAACTAGTCTGTACTAAAATCCAGCCTGTAACATCAACAAAAAGTGAACGTCTAGTTAGGAACATCCTACGTCGGAGTTAATATTACGATGCGCTTGCATATCAGATTGCTGATTGGGTTGAAAAGATCTTGAACGGGAGTAATGGTAGGAAACGTTACCTCTGTTTGTTACACAGAAAACTTGAAAATATGCAATAATATTTTCAATTACAACTTACATTGGTATTGCATAGCACCATAATGGCAGGTATAGTACGAACTGCGAACGTGAATAAAATAGGATTGTTTCAACAGCGTCCAAAGGGTGAAATTGCAGAATCAACGACTAAAAAACAACTTGCATAAGTATTGCAAAAATGCAATGGCAGGCACAGTACTTACTTCAGTTCATGATAAATAAATAACATTATTACTTCATTATTTAACAACACAAATTATGGTTATACAATTCCAACAAAATATATCTGTTTGAAATTTGCAGGATTCTCAAGACAGGTACTAGACTAAGAACACATCTTAAACTTCACGCGGGCGTGATAAACTCCACTTCATCACGTGTAAAATCATTTACATGCAGTGAATGGTCAAAGAATAAAATGATACCATGAGAATAAATAATGCAAAAATTCCAATGACCATCACCAACACTACGTGAAACATCCTACCCTCTTAATATGAACGATAATCTAACGAAATATCACCCAAAAAACGTATTGCATCGAACCCTATCTACATGCAGTGAACGATCCTACCGACCATGAACCAAATAACTGATCACCAAACCCACAAGCGGGGAAAGCATCATACCCACCAACACCCTCCCCACATATTACAGCCTGTAGCAACCATCCGCACTTCTTGATTTCATCCACTAAAGAAATGGGCTCAATTTTTGTCAACCTGATTAGCTAAGTTTTAGTAATGTTCAGTTCAACACCAGCCCTGAACCTGTAAACAATAAACTTGCCTCACACCGTACTCCAGCCTCTCCCTAGCCTCTGAGTGTCTTGAAAACTTTTATTTCAGCATTGGCAACTCGATCTTTACAAGCCTACCACAATCGATCACCATACCTAGAGCCTATCCTATACCCTCTCCCAGTCCAGCATACCGGTCTGTAGTCTGCTCTTGAGCACATCAGGCGCGATGGCCACGCACCAGTTGAGCATACCGGCCAGACCTCCAGCAACCACAGTCCTCAGGGGGCTGAGCTGTGCCTCTTGCCCAGGAGGAGCCATAGACGCCTTGATCCACTCATATGACATGAAGTACATTCCTGACGCTGGCACATCTGCAACACAGGAGACGCTCATACTTACAGAATCCATTCTATTTCTGCTAGTTTGGGACTCAGCAAAAATGCAATGGAGCTGGATTAATGAAAGATGCATGAAAGAGTTTAATGAGTTGCAATGGAATTCAGATGTATTTTATGGATCAACATAGAAAAGGTGATACCCAATCCAAGAATCTATTGATGGGCAGAATTTAATAAAAATTTAATTAAAAAAAATTAATTTAAAATATGATGGGCAGAATTTGGAAAAAATATTGTAGAAGACTATTATAAGCCAGAGTTGATGTTGGAGGAATAGTTCACCTCTAAGAAGAGTGGCACAGGTCCCCTTGTATATGCTGGCAATGCCACCAGCACGATAGAGCTGCTTAACCACATCAATGGGTCCTTTGTAGACCTGGGGTCCACTGCTGGCTTGTTGAACCTGTAACAGCAATTTATGCTTTTTGACATAATTCAGAACAAACTATTCTAAATAGTCAATGAGCACAAAAATACGTATAGAAAAAATTCCAACTTGTCAAGAAAGAGCAACAGGTAATTCTCCCAACTCATAAATACAAAATTTTAGGAAATCAAGTAATGTCTTCAGTTTATTAACTAGAAAAAGAAATTCAAATTGACTATGTATCCATTTTCCAATAAATGTACCTGTAGAAGGCACTTAATCCGTTCGCCGGGTGCCATGATGGCTGTGGTGAACACGCCACTAAGCATGCCAGCATTGAAGAGCTGTACAGCCATCAACTTTTCATCAGGACTCTTTTGTTGAAGACGCTTGCCAATGCCAAAGCCAAGGAAGCATACGGCAAACATAGGTGTAACACCCATGAGAGGAGCTGCCATACCTGTCAATCATGATGATACGAAATAAGATAGTTGCATAGTTTAAACTGAACAAAATAGTCTGAGAAACAAAGTAACCAAACTTCAGATGTAAATTGCTCAAACAATAATAAATTCACCATCAATGTAATCTCTATCTTGTATCTGATGCTTAATAAATGAATAGATGTTTACTGCATTTCAACGTGCAACTGCAAACAACAAACCTTTGTATAGTCCTGTGAAGCCTTCAGCTCTGACAGTTTTGACTGCACAATCCCAAGTTCCATTGTAGAGTGGTTGAGTTTTACTTTGAGTTTGAAGTCGTACCTAAGAACAATTAGAATATAATGAAAATCACCATTATGTTACTAAAAACATCTTAGACATGAAGAAGTACCATTAACAAAATTAACAAATGAACTAAACAATTTACTCCACTGCCTATATCTATACATCAGAATCCTTACAATCATAAAGAAGCATTTTAACTGCCACCAGCTGAGTTTGACTCTGAATGGTACACGTGCTATTAATTCATTAGTCTCATGTGGACACCATATTTGCACGAGCATCAAAGAAATACATTATTCCTGAAAACCTAGGCTGGTCCACAGCACACACCATCAGCTGGGTCTAGACCCACTCACTCTTTTTAGCGCATTTTCTCATTTATGGAAAAAATGCCCTATTGTGCTCATCATGTCCATCCGTCCATCCGTGACTTCACATTTTTGTCAACAAGAGAATGCGCTCTTTGTCACTCACTGCAGTGAGTACTGAGTTATATTTTTAAGTTAATATTCCAAACATTTACGTATGTGAAAATATCAACCTCAAAAATAACAAACTGAGTAAGTAAGTAGTAGAATGGTTTGCTAGTTCTTCAGCTATCAAGCTACTAAAATAAGCCCTAAGCATATAAGCCTTAATTACCTTTATAGTATCCAGTGGATGACCAGAGGCCACCAAGCACATGCCACCAAATCCTCCAGCAAGAAAATCTTTTGCAGGACTTACAGCTGGCATTATGGTTTGTGAAATAAATTATCTTTCTTCCAACTCTAACTATATTGATTTGTCAAAGCTTGTATTCAAACATAAATGTAACAGAAACAATATCTTGAAAGGTCAATTAATTTCAAAATATTAATATAAGATCAATTTGAGTCTGAAATCATGAGCAAAGTGGTAAAGCAAAGACTTTTTAGACTCTCCCTTTTTGAGTAGTATGAGTAGACCCATATTGTATAGTCAGATGAGGTAAGACAGGACCGAAATCACTAACAAGCCTGTAGCATCTATACCATGAATAACTAAAAAAACCCTGAACCTATCACAAGGTGTAGTTATGCAATGGGCTTCTAAGCTACAACTCAGACGTTTTACAGCTAACATAGTTTTCTGTACAGATTAAAAAAAGTGAGCTGATCCCATCTTACCCCACTGGGGTAAGATGGGACCAGGCTGGGGTAAGACAGGACCAACTGGTAATTCTTATGTTACAAGGTTTTTAATAAAAGTACAAATCTGGTATTCAATATTATCCATCTAGAAACACATTATTTGATTAAACAACCACTTGTTACTGTTTTGTGTTGTGGGAAGTCAACTCTGATATCAGTCACATTGGAGTTTTTGTCACGAGAAAACTTTGTTAAGCATAATAATAGTGGGTTGGCTTTGGTTCATTGTAGAGCACTGCTAAATGCTTCAAGTACATTCCACTAGTGTCATTGTCTGAAAAATTTATCAGATTGGTAATAAAACCAATGGATAATAACGCAAGTGTCAGACGTCATGTATTTTCTTGCTAACTGCATTTGTGGTGCACTTCTTCAAACATAGCCATGCCCTCTCACAGAGTTATGATCATAATTATTTTTCATGTTTCACACAATGATTTTTCCCCCAGCCAATGTTGCACATACTAGTTCTGCAGCTCACTAATGGGAATAGACATCCCTATTTTCTATATCCCTTTGATGCAATTTAAAATAGTGCGTTAAATTCCTCTAATTAAAAAAGCTAACAAGTTATAATGAAGTTTGAGCAAAAGATAAAAATTTTGACCAAAATACTCCATGTACTACCGTAAAATGGGGTAACTTAGACCACTTTTATTTTTATAAATGATGCCATTTTTTTACTAGCTAAATTAAACTTGAATTGAAACATACAAAATACAGGTCTACACTCTAGCTTCACTTACCATTTTTAAATAATAGCTTTTTTTTGTGGGTCACATTTTTAATTTTTTAACCTATTAGATATGCAAACTTTTTAAATTTTTCTATTGTGTTATGTAGCCGCAGTATTAGGCCTTGAATGCCCATTGACAGAATTTTTCTATGTCAAATAGTTTTTGAGTTTTGGGGGTTTTCGTTAAAAAAACGAAAAATGGTCTAAGTTACCCCGCCGGTCTAAGTTACCCCATTTTACGGTACACAATATTTTCATTTAAAAACTATTCTTGATAAACTGTAGGGTAATAGAGGACCATTTGGGGGGCAAGACAGGACCATTTGTGGGGTAAGATAGGACCACTTGTGTGGTAAAACACGATCATTTAGTGGTCCCGTCTTACCCCATGTCCGGTCCTTTTTTACCCCATTTTAGAATACATGTCAAGCAGTGATGGTAGCAGGTAGGAATGCC
>NW_025938977.1:2635-4068 GCF_000764305.2 Hyalella azteca | reverse complement strand
TGTTAAACGCGTCTTGTTTGTAGCTTTCAAACGAGTGCAAACACTTTGCAATTAACCTAAATAATGACATATAAATACCATTTATTTGTAAATAATGATATAAAATGATCATTTTATAAAAGTATTGCATTACACAAAAAAGTATTGCATGTACATCTATGGTACGTAGTAGCTTTGTTGAACGTGTCTCGTTTGTAGCTTTCAAACGAGTGCAAACACTTTGTAATTAACGAGAGTAATGATCTGTATGTACAGATTTAATTCAAATAAATCTTTGTACATATTGTTAAAAAATGTTCATATATATAATTTTAAAGTTGTCCTACGCAAAAATTATAGCACGCACAGACATGCGGTAAACTGCGTTAGACGCGCCTTTTCAGCAGCTACAAAATGAGTCACGAAAACGGTAAAGCCAAAATTTCTGATTTTTAGGGTAGCTGATCCCCTTAACAGTTATAAATATTATTTAAAAACCAGCATGATCCTTACATAATATAAATTGCAGAATAAAACTGTACAAAAGATTTCGGTGTAATGTTGTCAACCTCAGCCTGTTTCTAGTGTCAACATGTTAGTTGTTACTTGTTAAGTTGTTACCAGTTACCACTTACAGGTTTTTTTCATCTTTCAGTTTGCTTAGTTATTTTTACAGTTATTTTTATGTTTCACCTTCCCTACATGGATGTCTACTTTAATCTACCATTCTACCTATCTCAAAAATAATCCACATATATAAATAAAAAAAGACTGATTTTTATACATATATGTGGTTAATTTCTTAGATTGGTAAATTAAAGTTCACCTCCGTGTAGGGAAGTTAAAACATAAAAATAACTAACTTTTTAACACGTTTTTCTTAGCTTAGCTTCACGTTTGTTTGTTTGTTTGTTGTTAAAATTGACAACAAAAATTAGCCCACTTCTGATTGCTCTAGAGATCTGAAATTTGGCATGCAGGCTATTTTCGCCTTACAATTTCAGATACAATCATAAAAACTAACAATTAGAGACCTAAATTAGCTTAATTGAGTAAAGTATATATATAGTATGACGTGCGGGCGCTCATGTTATAGACGAGCAGGCGCTAACGCTGCGTATCATCGATACATACGTCTAGTCATACTTAATCAAGTCTTAATCGTTTTTCTTGTGCTGTACGTGGGTCGGGCTGTACGTTCACCATCAAATTTCCAAAATTTAAGTCTTGTGTGCTTTTCGCTTTAATTATAAATCTGCACGACACACTTTTTTGGGGGGGAACCATAATTTAACACGTTTTTAACACGTTTTTCTTAGCTTAGCTTCGCGTTTGTTTGTTTGTTGTTAACATTGACAACGAAAATTAGCCCACTTCTGATTGTTCTAGAGATCTGAAATTCGGCATGCAGGCTATTTTCGCCTAACAATTTCAGATACAATCATAAAAACTAG
>NW_025938977.1:0-1732 GCF_000764305.2 Hyalella azteca | reverse complement strand
GCCCCCCATTTGCAAACTATGACACTTTCCTCAAGTTTGTCATTTGCATATGTAACTAGAAGAGTTCTACCACAATGCACCAAAACCTGGAGTTATTTGGAGTTATTTTACAAAAAAATATAATTGATTTTACCACCCGGTCTACGGTACCCCAAGAGCTGGGGTAACAAAGACCATCACTTCTTTTAAAATTACCTACATGAAGACTATGAGAGGCAGGAGCCAGCAATTTATGGTGAGTGAAGCTAGAGTATAGACCTGTATTTTGCATGTTTCAATTCAAGTTTAATTTAGCTAGTAAAAAAATGGCATCATTTATAAAAAAAGTGGTCCAAGTTACCCCATTTTACGGTATTTTAGTCTCATCATTATTCACTTCCCAAGTAGGTTGTTGCCAACCTAACAAGTAAAAGTAGGCGACGTGTTTGCCTCACCCGCGGGAGACAAGCGGCAACACCTTAGTGTAGATTTTCACCTTAATTACTACCAGGTAAATCTAAAGTGTATCTATGAACTATAGTCAGATGGGGTAAGACAGAACCAAAATCACTAACAAGCCTGTAGCATCTAAACCAAGAATAACTAAAAAACCCTAAACCTATCACAAGGTGTAGTTGTGCAATGGGCTTCTAAGCTATAACTCAGACACTTTGCATCTAACTTAGTTTTCTGTACAGATTAAAAAAAGTGAGCTGGTCCCATCTTACCCCATTGGGGTAAGATGGGACCAGGCTGGGATAAGGAAGGACTAACTGGTAATTCTTATGTTACAAGATTTATAATAAAAGTACAAATCTGATATTCAATTTTATCCATCTAGAAACACATTATTTGATTAAACAACCACTTGTTACTGTTTTGTGTTGTGGGAAGTCAACTCTAATATCGGTCACATTGAAGTTTTTGTCGCAAGAAAACTTTGTTAAGCATAGTAATAGTGGGTTGACTTTGGTCCACTGTAGAGCACTGCTAAATGCTTCATGTATATTCCATTAGTGTCATTGTCTGAAAAATTTATCAAATTGGTAATAAAAGCAATGGATAATAACTTAAGTGACATAGTTCTGCAGCTTACTAATGGGAATTGACATCCCTATTTTCTATATCCCTTTGATGCAATTTGAAATAGAGCACTAAATTTCTCTAATTAAAAAAAGCTAACAAGTTATAGGTAATAAAGTTTGAGCAAAAGATAAAAATTTTGACCGATATACTCCATGTACTACATAATAATATATTCATTTAAAAACAATTTTTAATAAACTGTAGGGTAATAGAGGACCATTTGTGGGATAAGACAGGACCATTTGTGCGGTAAAACAGGATCATTTAGTGGTCCCGTCTTACTTCATGTCCGGTCCTTTTTTACCCCATTTTAGAATACATGACAGGCAGTGATGGTAGCAGGTAGGAATGCCTAGTATGTCTAAAAAGTTGCCTATTACTTGAGGTTACCTGCCTACATCCACAAACCTGGCCAAAAAAATTTTTGTACTTAGACAGAGCTTATTTCCCAAACAGGGTTAACTATTTTGAGACACTTCTTTACGTAGGTTTTCTTTAAAAATTAGCCAGAAATTCATTATTTGCAGAAGAGGATTGCCACAACCACTGATATGACAGGCAATGATTGTTCTAACATATTCTTCTGTCAAATTGAATTCAGTGCAATTAGAATGCACGCCATGGGCTGGTCCTTTCTTACCCCATGAAGGCTGCAATCCTGTCTTAC
>NW_025938976.1:0-1128 GCF_000764305.2 Hyalella azteca | reverse complement strand
TTTTAGTGCATTTTACTTTACTAATTGATTTATTTGTGTTTCTAGGACTGAACTTTTTCTGAACAGAATTTTGTGTTTTGAACTGACGATGGAGCTGGACTCCGAAACGTTTTCTCTTATAAAGATGTGGTGAATTTTTGTGGTATTTTCTTTGCTTTTAAATTCCTGGTTAACTGCACATCATTTAACTGTACATCACTTAAATGTACATCATTTAATTGTAAATCATTTAACTGCACATCATTTAACTGTACATCATTTTACTGCACGCCATTTAACTGTATATCATTTAACTATACATCATTTGACTGTATATCATTTAACTGTACATCATTTAACAGATACTTGATAATTGAATTTGGAGATTGGTTCTGAGACAGACCGGCCACGAGTCCGGCCGTAAATTTGCTCGAGACGTCCTAGGTTTCTAGTGCTGAAACAGTTAAAACAGCTGAAAAACATATTGGTTCACTAAATGGGGATCTATTTGTGAAATACACATTTGTGTTTAACCATTATCTTTTAAAATTGCAGCGAACTAAATTTCAAGAGAGAGGCGTATGTTTTTAAATGTGTCTGTGGGGGGCGTTAGAAATTCACTAGGGAGCCAAAGGGGGCGCCAGCCTGAAAAAGTTTGGGAACCACTGATTTAACTGAATATCATTTAACTGTACATCAATTAACTGCACATCAATTAACTGTACATTATTTACCTGCACATCATTTAACTGTACGTCATTTAACTGTACATCATTTAACTGCACATCATTTAACTGCACACCATTTAACTGTACATCATTTAACTGTGCATCATTTAAATGTACCTCATTTAACTGCACATCATTTAACTGCGCACCATTTAACTGCACATCATTTAACTGCACATTATTTAACTGCACATCATTTAACTGCGCACCATTTAACTGTACATCAATTAACTGTGCATCATTTAACTGCACATCATTTAACTGCACATCATTTAACTGTACATCGTTTAACTGCACATCAGTTAAGTGTACATCATTTAACTGCGCATCATTTAACTGTACATCATTTAACTGTACATTATTTAACTGTGCATCATTTAACTGTACATCATTTAACTGCACATCATTTAACTGCACATCA
>NW_025938975.1:0-353 GCF_000764305.2 Hyalella azteca | reverse complement strand
GCGTTGCAGATGGAGCTGATGGCCGAGCAGCTGAAGCATCAACGCCAGATTGAGAAACTCGAGCGGGACAACAAGGAGCTAAGGAAGGCATTGCTCTTGAAGACGCAGGCGTCACTGAATAACAAAATTAGAAAGGTGTTTTTTGATTTAGTAATGCACAAACAGATTTTGTGCATTATTTAGTATAAATACTGGGTAAATTTTCCATTGTTTTTAAATATCTGTATGTGTAACACTGTACATAATCGTTGCTCCCTTAAGTTATGATATTGTTATTGTAAGTTCGTATTCCCTGTAAATTTGTATCTAACAATATTTCCAGATTTAGTCTTGATACATTTATTGATTGATTA
>NW_025938974.1:12136-15967 GCF_000764305.2 Hyalella azteca | reverse complement strand
GCTCGCTTTGCTGGCGCTCTGCAGATCCAGCGTGACAGGCCCGTGCTTCAGGGGCCTTATGCCCCAACTCAGCTCCTTACGCAGATTGAAATACTCCTGTAATCAGATTTGCAAACGCTAATATCCAACGTTTTTTTGGAATTTAAATCTAATTGTTTTAATATCTATAATGCATCGGTTTTTAGGTCTAAAATGCAACGGTTTTTAGATCTAAAATGCAACCATTTTGAACTAAAAAAATCTCACGTTTTTTAAGGTCGAATTCAGCGATAAGCTATCCCTAGATTTCTAGGTGAAAGAATTGTTAATAATGAAGTGCCCTACATGTAAGTCACATTTTCAGCGTCTCGTCAAACATTTAAATTGAATGTCATGACTAAAATCCGTTGTGAAGCAATTAATCAGCACAAGATCATGAAATAGCAATAGTTTTTAGTTCTGTATAATTTCATTATGCTTTTAGGTAGGAATGTTTATACTAGCTTCTCTATACCTTTATAATCGTATAAATAATAATACTTTAATACTTAATCGGAGTATGCTGTACATTTCTGTATCCTCCCAAAAATAATTTAAATATTGTAGAAACCTGTGGACACTGATTAAAATTTGGCAGATTTATTCGAAGTTTCATAATAGTAGCAATTCCAAGTATCATAAATTCAACCTTTACTCTTTTTTAAATAGCTAATTTACCACACCGTTAAATTATTTCATTAAATATAATGCACAAATATTTTTGATTATAGAAGAATTTGAAGCCAGAATGCGAACAAACTGGAAACGAAATAATTGAAACATACATATAACAAAATTTCGACAATTAAAATGGTGATATAAAATGTTTTTTAGTTTCCGAATAAGCAACTTATATCGTTATAAAACACGCGTTCATTGCTTTCTGATGTGAATAATTAAATCGAAAAATTTATTAAATGCTGTACCGATTCCAAATTTTTTCTTGTTTCTATTACAACCATGATGATTAATTGGAGTTTTGTATCATCATGACTTGGAATCATGATGATCCAATACTTTCATTATTTCTATTGATCTGATTTCACACATCGACAAATGTTCACCTTGGCAGCACGGTCCCGGTTAAGGTCATAAGGCTGGCAGAAGGAGAAATAAGTTTCAGCTTTCTTGTCAGATGCCGAGGGCAGCTTGGCGAGGGCTTTGACTTTGTACCTAACGTAGCTGTGAGGGCTCTCGAAAGATGAGGGCGCCTCAACAGGCAAGATGAATTCGAAGCCAAACTCGTGGGTTCCCGTCTCTATTGTTGCTGGCCAGGCTTCCGAACGAATGAAACGAGCATCTGACTTGCAAACCCACATTATTATTAGATCAAATCATTATTCCGTATGATTTTAGGTAAGTGATTTTATCTTTGAACAAGGTATGTAAATTTTTAAGCCTGTAGTGTGTTAAAATTGAAAAATTTGAAGGATATTGTGACTGATAGATTTTTTATAGAATCAAAATCAGTTTCATGAATGATTCAAGAGTAATATATGCTCATGAGTGAATACCGCAGAGACAGATCAACTTAGTTCCTAAAAAATTCAAGTACTAAAAAAATTCAAGTACTTAATCCTAAAAAATTCAAGTACTAAAAAAATTCAAGTACTTAATCCTAAAAAAAATCAAGTACTAAAAAAATTCAAGCACTTAATCCCAAAAAATTCAAGTACTCGTCTGTGGTATTATAGAATAAATCTAACTTGAATGAACTGATTGCAAGTATCAATTTCGACTTGGAAATTTGACAAAACTGCGCTCACGAGAAAAATTCAAATGCATCACTCACTTTCTGGAGAAGATGGAGCAAGCTCTTGTTCACAATACTCTTCTTTGCCCTCAAAAATGTTCGAAAACCCATTACTAGTTTCTCTCCAGTACACCTTGCCTTTACCATGGCATTTTACCTTCAGATCTGTCGGATGATGAAGGGATTTAAATGAGCAGATAATAAAGTTGATTTATGAATCAATGATGCGGAATTTTTTTGTTACCAATGATAGAAATTGAGAAGTTATTAAGAATTAAATACGGTCAACTATCTGATCCCGTTTTCCAGAGGCTTATGATCTGGAGTTCTGGACGAGGAGGTTTGCTTGTCCCACAATTTTCAAAGTTCAATGATCAAACTTGACATAATATTAAATATTTGTTCATGAGTCATATCTAACTATTTGAACCTATTCCATGTGCCTACATTTTTCTATATCTGCTGTTTGAATTTTTGTGTTGTCGGATGGTTACAATCCCTATTCAATAGGAATCACGGGTGCGTGTTCTGTGCAGCCATTATTTGTCTCCATTCGAATTAACCTATAACTTTAAGGTCAATTCGACATGCACAGGATGAAGAACAATTATCGTTCCTGCTTTCGTATCAACTTTCAAAATTTGAAACATCTGCGTTAAGGTTCAATAAAGGCAACATAGCTCGGTTATCAAAGAAAACCAGCCGCTCCACATCAAATAATTGATTTCAGTTGATAATTGAGAGGAGATAGTATCTTGTCGGGGTTGACTAGCGTGTAATCAAACAAATTGATTATAGCGATTCGATTAGACGATCATAAATTATTTACCCAAATGATCAATAGAGATGAAAGTCAGGTGTCAAAGAAAACGTTCTTTGCATCAAGCAAGTTGACTTGAGACTTCTAGTGATTTACGATTTAATGTGCAGTGAATTTCATTTACATGATTGCTCAAAAGTTTCTCCTTTGAAACAAAGTTACACATTTGCAAAAACCATTCGGGTAAAACTAAAACTCGGGTAAAACTAAGAAAAAACTAAAAAATTACCGTCAGTAAATTCTGATGTTCTAAAGTTTTAAAATATTCATAAAGCATATTCCAGAGCCAAATTAACGCATGGTCAGACTGAACAGCAAAGTATATAAAGGAGTAAATACGATATTTCCGAAACATGTTTATACATTTCGCTAATTAATGCTGATGAATTTCGATCATCATCGAACCCCGATTATGACATATACAGGAGGATTGAAAATACATTATTAGGGAAAGAAATCTTTAAATATTATTAACTTAACATTAACAGTCCGTAACGCTCATCTTTGAGCTTGTTCATTATTCGAAAATTCGTTTGACGTTTTAGTTTAGACTTTACCGGCCGAAATGTACGGAATGCTAAGGTTCAATGATTATTGTTGCTTGGAAAGCCGGAGCGAAGGTGTATGTTGTGCTAGGATGTAATGAGAGTTTATAAATAATAGTTTTGGAATAGTTTTTTAATATTCGGATTTTATGTTATTGATATATCTAATGTCTAGATGATTATTTGTTATTTATTTTTATATTCGCCTTCTTTAGGAAAGCCTCAATTGCCAAGAACGAATCTCAAACGTCAAGATTTAGGCTCAAACCTCAGGCGTTAATTTCAACCTTGTAGCACGGGTCAGAAAGAATCAACCTACGGTTTAACGTTCAACCTGTCTCTTATACACATCTAGATGTGTATAAGAGACAGATGCTGACCAGTGTACACTTCAGTTTTATACTCCTTAGGTTTTATTCATACACTTCGAGTCTATTATTGAGTGAAAACTTTACGTGATATATTGTGAGTTGTCTAAAGTTCTAATAATGTATAAATTATGAGGTTCACAGAATCTAAAGGTTTGAATGCTAAATTTTCCAAGTACACTACCGGTAGTCTAGTCAGTCAACTGAGTCAAGTGTCATGTCGATGTCATTGTTGTGCATTGCCTCTTCTTTGATAAGTTTCTCCAATTGCCAATGAGTTTATCCTCATTTTGAAAGCTGACGTAATGAATAGGTGCAATAAATGTT
>NW_025938974.1:0-11991 GCF_000764305.2 Hyalella azteca | reverse complement strand
TGTCCGTCCGTCTGTCTGTCCCTCCGTGACTTCACGTTTTCGTCAACGAGAAAATGCGCTCTCTGTCACTCACTGCAGTGAGTTCTGAGTTATATTTTTTGAATAATGCCATTCTATTACATTCGTAAAATTTTCTTCCATCAATAAACTGCAGCATTATAATTACTTGCCTCTATTATTGCCTATATTTCTACTCTTCACTTACAAACTTCCTCGCGCTGCCGATCTTTATTCCCTCTCACCTGCTTCATCGCCACCTTAACGGTGACGTCGGAGTGGCCGGCGTTGCGGACGCTGGCCTGGATCTGCAGCAGCGCCCCACAGACGCTCGCTTTGCTGGCGCTCTGCAGATCCAGCGTGACAGGCCCGTGCTTCAGGGGCCTTATGCCCCAACTCAGCTCCTCGCGCACCTCTAAATATTCCTATAGCAACATGCTGGCATTATTGACCCTACTTTCTATTCCGCGATATATATTCATCTGAATTACGTCAACATTTTGGAAATCAGGACAAGTCTGTCCAAATTTCACCTCATATCAGTGACTTTTGGTCACAGGATAATGAACCAAGTGACACTAGGTTACTGAAGGACTTGAAGTTCAGACCAACAAAAACTCAGGATATGGGTATAATATATCCTTAATTAATGTTATATTAAGAATATTGTGTACTCCTAATAATGGGTTACCTTGGCAGCACTGTCCCGGTTAAGGTCATAAGGCTGGCAGAAGGAGAAATACGTTTCAGCTTTCTTGTCAAATGCCTTAGACAATTTGGCGACGGCTTTGACTTTGTACCTGACGTAGCCGTGGGGGCTCTCGAAAGATGAGGGCGTTTCAACAGGCAGGATGAATTCGAAGCCAAACTCGTGGGTTCCGGTCTCGATCGTCGCAGGCCAGGCTTCCGAACTTGCTTGTTGCGCAGCTGATGCGGAGTAAAATATTCTTGTTCAGCGTTTAGAACCGATAGAACCGAGTTTAATAAAAGACTAATAAACAATGACCGGTGCCTTTTGTACTCTAATTTTACATAAAAGTACCTGAAGCTGTCGAAGTCAAGATTTTTTTTCAATTATATTGTCTTCTGATCCTGCATTGTACATTGATGACCTCAGTTAGCACACTCAAATGATGGAATAATAATTTAATTCGTCTCACACAGAGTCATTTATTTAATGTTGATGACAGAGCAACTATTCAGATACAATTCGCATTTCATAAGTTCAATTGAGTAACGCCGATGTTGATAATATTTAATTAAAAATAATTCCCAATGGCGTTTAATAATACCCATTGTTGAAAGCCATTAAAAATTGAGTGCGGTTCACGTGCGTTGAAACGGTATCGGCGATCTTGGCGATCGAGAGTGGAATTTCGCGGTGATCTCGTTTCACCGGAAAAATGTCTATCTTGCGTTCAGATATAACTACAGTAATCGTGCTGCCGTAAATTTATGGTCCGTTTTTGGTGTGATATGAAACAAATACTGAACGCGCATCAATGACGTAAAACATTTACCAGTGAACCGTCAATGCATAAATTAAATTTAATGATGGATCTGTTCACAGGCATCGACGTCGTTCATTTCTTCCCTGACGCTTGTCGTTCATTTCATTACGACGCTGTGCCCAGTGAACATAAGATCTTCTTATGTTCCCTGATTTTTGTTTTGTTTTAGAAAAGTCCCAGGCACTTGTCCTGAAATTTCTGCCCTGACCAAAGATCATGTGCTTCCTCTCTCTGGCGCGTGAGATGGCGCATGCTAATGTGGAGTCGTATATAATTTATTTAACTGTACGCGGTACAGTCCTGTACCCCTATGTCCAGCTAGTAGATGATACTTTAATGCGGAAACTGTACATGAAGTCGCGTGCATATAAATGCATGTCAGGTTGATGAAATCAAAAGTGATACTCTCGGCGACATGTTCTAGATTTTTATTTTCGATGCAGTGTGGTCATGCAGGTTCGCTAGAGTTTCATACACACGTGGCCAGTAAAGTCATTTTATTCACCTAAAATCCTAGTCACCTGATGCCAAAGTTGAATCGTATGAGGACTTTAACTGTGCTGATTGAGTGGGATCTTCAATTCCGTTATGATTAATGGAAGCACAATGAAAAGATTGTGTGCCACCCGTTCCCAGGTCACGACACGATCTCTTTTTAGCGCATTTTCGCTTTATAGAAAAAAATGCCTGTCTCTTATACACATCTAGATGTGTATAAGAGACAGGTGCTACACCACTCTACAGTTATTCTATTATAGGGAAAAGACTAATTTACTACNACATGAGTGCATACAACATGAGTGCATACAACATGAGTGCATACAACATGAGTGCATACAACATGAGTGCATACAACATGAGTGCATACAACATGAGGGCATGCAACAATGAATGAGTGATAATGTAAGATTCGAAGTTTGTTCAAGCATTAAGATAATGAAGCACGGGGAGAAACTACAGACACTGAAGATGAAGATATCAATTGGGAAAATTTAAATTTATATTAATCTGCAAGTTATTATAGACACTGCATTCTTAACGAGAAAATGTGAGCAACTGAAGAAAATTTGCATCAATAGTTTTACAGAGAACTTTCGACTGTGAATACCGCCTAAATTTCTTCACTCAGTTGCTTGAATATTAAGTCTTAAGATAAAGATGAATAATAATAATGATGAATATTAATAATGATGAATGTTAATAATGAATATTAATAATGATGAAGGTTAATAATGATGAATGTTAATAATGATGAATATTAATAATGATGAACGTTAATAATGATGAATGTTAATAATGATGAATATTAATAATGATGAATGTTAATAATGATGAATATTAATAATGATGAATATTAATAATGATGAATATTAATAATGATGAATGTCAATAATGATAAACATCAATAAAACTGTGTGTCAATGAATTTTGATCCGATCTAAGCTCACTAGCCTGAATTAGAGACGGCAGCCATAATAAATGTGCATGGGTATGTGAGTATTTTCAAGCCTCAACTGTTAATTTCTCTGAAGCTAATCAGTCCACTGTTGAATTTTAAACGTCGCTGAATATCTGGGTTCTTTTGAATAATGAGGACTTAAATAGTCACGCGAGATGAAGAAGAACTACACTATTTCCAGAGACAAAAGCACAAAGATGAAATCAGAGTAATTATATGAATCTCCAAAATTTATGAGACAAGCAAGAGAATGCCACCGAGTTTATTTATTTTGCATCTGTTTTGAAAAGAAAATTGTCGCCATTATTAAATTTTTGGGACTCGAGTTCATAATAGTAAATTATTTCAGTCACCTGTGCAGGAGACAGGCGAGTCGGCGACGAGTGTAACCACGCCTCTGATGGTTTGGCCAGCGAAATATATCGGCAATTCTGGACGAAGTTCAATTGTAAACGACTTCACCCCCATAGCTGAGACACTGCTAAACGTTGTACAGCACAGATATTAAGAGATCCACGTAACAACGCTAACAAGTCCTGTTAATCAAAGCGTAGTGAGCAATGTTTTCAGCGAGGGATCTGTTTACTTACTAAGACTGCCACGGTGACGTCTGTCATGCAGACTTTCCGGAACGACGTAATTTATCTTTGTTATCAGCGCTCATTATCGCACGTATCCCGGAGTGCGTCAGCAGGATGACTGCAATACTCGTACCCTATTGGAAAACGAACACTAATTGCAAATATAGTTAAGGCCTTTATTCGAAATATCGTGTAAGAAATAATGAATTTTCGAAGCTTATTTACCATTAAAAACGCATGAATTTTTTTTACCTAAGTATTAATACTTGCCTAAGCAAAGAACAGAAAATTTTCAATCATGAAATGAACATAATTTTTCGAACCATAATTTTATTTGCAGAAAAAAACGTAAGTTCCAGCGCAAACATGAGGCATATTTATTTGGTGAATAAATTTGTTTGACATTCAGCTCGATCATTTTCATTTTTACTTAAATTTTTGGTTTAGAAATTAATCCGATTTAAACGTTCAATTTTATTCAGGGTGAGCTTAGAATGCGGGAAACACTGCCGACTACACATTGAATTTATACATAAATCAAGATCCACTAAATCAAGATCGTTTGCATAAAATCAAGATCCACTGACTTTCTGGCGCAACCGCCATGGTCTGATTTTTCTCATGTTCATTTTATATAATAAATGTTACATTTCTCTTCAATACTCAAACCAACCGATACTCCCACCGATAGCTAGACTAGAAGAATTTACTAGACAAGGTGTGCGTATACATGAAGGTAAGTTTTCGCTATTACTTTAAGCTTCTGCCAAGCTGAGCTTAAGACCTGAATGTGTTTAGGCTGATGCACTTATATGAACAAAATTATCTATGTGTATTGGCCAAACACATGCAAGGCAGCTGTAAAAAAGAACTTTGCTGGCTTAAACTAACCTGCGAGTTGGCGTTCATTAGCTATTAAACTTCAAAAAACCACCGGGTAGTACGAATGGTATGATTCTGGTATTATACCAGATTTCTGGCATGGTTCGTATTGTTCATACCAGATTGAGGACAGACTGACCTATACCAAGCAAGTTTGCCGTGGAGAGGGAGCCATGAAATTAGATATAGAACTTCTCTGAAGACTCGTCCCAGCTAAGTGGGGTAGGAAGGTGTGATTTTCATTCAAATTCGATTTATTGAATAGATTGATCAATTATTTAGTGATATTATAATACAGCGCCCAGAAACTAGAAATAGAGGGAAATCCTCATTCCGGATATCATGGTTATCATGGTATGTTTGTAGTGAATAGTTGCTAGTTATTTCCAATATTAAATATAAAATAGAATATAGCAATTAGAGGTAGTTCAGGAACTAACAAAAATTAATTTTTTACAATCAATAATAATTAATCCACATATCAAGTATTGTTGTTCATGAGTAAAAAAGTCTCAGGAAGCTGGCGTGGACGAAGCAGCATGATGCTGCATCGTCTGGGGTACGTAAGTCTAATTAAGTATTGTTTTTCGTGTGCGTCTGAGCGCATCTATACTGGTCAATATAAGTCGTGCTTCATTGGCTTCATTACGTTTTCAGTGTGTGATAATTATCCCAGTCAAGTCATTTGGCTGGAAATTCTGAGTCCGCCGACCTCAAGAGCATCCGGAAGAACGCATGCTCACCGATTCCCAGTTCAGCATTTCTGTGAAGTGGAACTTGCAAATAATGATTCAACTCAAGCATCGAATGGAAACACATCGCAGGACACTGCTGGAAAGAAGCGTAAAGGCCCCATGCAGTCTGGTGAGGAAAACGTGCCTGATGGTTTTGGTTTGCGAATGCGCCCATATGTCAACGGCAGATCAGTGGACTCTGTTGAAGTATCTGTTAATCAGAAAGAACCAACTAACACACAGGAAAGTGGAAATGCAGCAGAGGATGACAACTCAAGAGTGATACTAATGAGGCCTGAGGATGTTAATTTCACCGGAACAGCCATGTTTAACCTTGGAAGCACAACCATTCAACACCATTCGCATCAAGAATGTTAGAACTCGTCGTCTCTCCAAGGTACGAGCTGCTGGTGTGCATGGGAGGGGTGCGCTGGGGTACCAGTACCACCCACCTCAGGCCGGGCCAGGCATGCGGGTGTCTACCAAAGTACATCATGGGTCGAACAGTCTGGTGGCAGTCGCAGGTTTGGTTCGTTGTCACACAGTCAGGTTCACAGGTTGTTGGTGATAGGCACCTTATCTATAATATGGTAATAATTTACTCTATTATTCCCTGCCAAGGCGTTTAATACAATCTAAACGGCGTTTAATACAATGAAAACATGGGTTAAAAAATTCATTCTTCATTAATTAAAAATTTCCCAATACAAATGATAGCTTGGAGAAAAATGACCATGAAATAAATTTGCATCTTGGCATGTAATTACGTAATTAAAATACGGTAGCAGGTTCCTAATAATAAATGGCGCCAATAATGCCTTATATGTTAACATTGCAACCGACTGCAATGACGTGTCACGTGTGATCATGTCTCAATTAGGTACCTCTCTGCAGTACAACAATTTAGTTTGTCACTAAATATTTTTTCAATTTTCTATATCGGTACAAAGAAATTTTTCAGCCTATAACTAAAATCGCTTTTGGTGTGATGAAATGCATGCATTTGAATACTAAGGGGCAATAGGTTTCCCTAACGATCTAACTTTTCAGCACTTTAATTCACAAACGTAGATAATAATATGCAAGCTTAAGGTTTGAGAATGTCTAACATTGAAGTGCATAGACTAAGTGGTTCTTTCTTAATTAAGTCCTGGCTGAACGCTAAGCCTAATTAGCTAAGGTAACCGTAACGGTAGTAGCGCCCTGTTGCCGTATTAAAAAAAAGTTAGGAATGCGTTACCTTGTCAGCAAATCACTGACAGATTTTCAAGCTAAACCCACCAGTCACAGACGAAAAATTGGCCGCTGTGTGTACGTGAGCGAGTTTTAAATAGCATGGTCCCACATCTTTATGAGAAATTACCCAGCTAGCAGTCAAGTATAAATGCCCGTTGCAATCATTCTGATTAACCATATTTATTAATTTGGATCTAAGATCTTTTTAGATCGTAATCTCCTTCCAGTCTTTGTCACTAAATCCATGGGATGAACTCCACCTTTGCCCCCCCGAATAAAAAAATTGAAGTAGCGTTTTCTCTTCTGAAATTGGGTTAATCGTATACGTATATTGATTACCATCGGTAAACATTATAATCTCTTGCAGGTCCCATTCTTCTTTAAAACTTGAGAAACTTATTTTACAAATGTAATAAAATACGCAAGTTCTCCCACATCGCAACCACGTAGAAAGATAAAGTCAAAGACTTTCACTGTATCGCCCTTTTGCCATGTTTTACGTGCGTGGGAAGATATTTCCGGATATATAAGCAAAAATAGATAAATACATTCTAATTGTTTTTATTCCACAAAACCAACACTCTTAATATCTCAGTTTACTCGAATTGCAATGATCTTAACATGATGAGAACTAAAAAAGTTTCGAACGGATGATAGGCTGTGATGGGCGTCAAAATTTGCATACTCGGCCGTATAAAGAAGACACGCCGAAGTGGAGTACCTGCTTTGCCTGCTCAACCTTGTCTACAGAGCAAACAGTCAATAGTATATGTTTCGGATGTAGCAGTCCCAGCCAGGCCACGATGGATCGCCGCCTTTGACGATCGCGCATCCATTTAGGCCAGTTGATCCACGAGCTGTTGCATGCTTCTCGCCGCTGGTGGTGGTGCAGGGGCGGTCGATCAGGGATTGCGCCCAGGAACACGCCTAGTTATTTCTCGAAGGTCTCCAGGGTGAACGCTCCCTCTAATTCTAATAGATCTTTTGGTAGGACGTTAAACAGCCTCGGACCTGCCACGGAAAGGGATCCTTCCCGCAGAGTTTGAAATCTAGCCGCAGATGTGTTACGCAGAGGGGGGATCCAGCACAGCCTCCCCCCTTCTCTCGTTATGGTATGTTTCAATACTGAAGGTCTTTCTTTAGAAATTTGGTGCCATTTCGGTTATCATTCTCCGTGTGCACAGAATGACATACCTCTCCCGTTTCCTCTGCAGTAAGTACAGGCCCAAGCACTAGAACCTCTCCCAATAGTTCAACTTCTCAATCCCTCTGATCCTGGATGTGAAGGTTTGCTGGACCCCTTCCAGTTGCCGCACTGCGCCGAGTGTGAACGGGGTCCAGAGCTGGCAGCAATATTCAAGAAGAGAAAATAGAGAAACATTCTTCGGAGGTTCCATATGATATTTGGTATAGTTTTGCGATAACACACGAATGATACCAAGACATTAGGCCTTAGGATACTATCAAATCTGAACTTTCCATCAGAGCAGTCACAGTTTCGCCAACTTACGCTTTAATTAAAAGCGGATGCGTACAGAATATTCTGCCAAGCTATTCGAAGGATAGAATAAAGTAAATTATTTTCATCTTATATACTTTCTGTCATTCGCTATCTCAGCAACATTAGGTTACATCACCTTTCCATACTAACCATCTTTTTTTATGGAGAATGTTCCGATTTCCAGTCAAACATCTATCAGACTGGCCTATCATTAAGATTGATGATCAGGATTGAATCATCTGGTTTTTACCACCACCAAAGTTTATTAGTTTTCTAAATTGAGAACCTGACAAGAGAAACGGAAATTGAATCCGTACGTTAAACATGGAAATATGAGCGACTTGAAGAATGATCGGCGGAACTATTTGGAATCTAATGTTAATACTGAGGGAGGATAAATCTTTTACTTTCCCATAAGGAAAGTCTTATTTGCTAATTTGAAGAATGATACTAGAAAGAACAAATTCTGAATTGTTTGGAAATTAATACACAGTGATGAGTCTAAGATTGCTTCTGAATCAAAAGTGAAAGGACAAACAAGGGTTGGTTGGCTACTATAGAAAACAGTGAACCAAAAAAGGGAATTTAACAAGACTGCTGATATTTGAGGAGCAAATAAGAATAAATCTCACAACAAATTGTGCGGAATTTGATTTTCCCAGAGTTCATTGCCTGATGCATACACAGATGAAGCATTGCAAGAGGAAAACGAGTGCTTGAGCAGCCGTAGTGAACTAAGCATTTTTCCCACCGTCTGAGCCACAGCCAAAGAACTTTTCAATTTCTTCATCAGAAACTTTCCTTTTCTTGTACTTCATACACATGTTATAGTCTTCATTTAGGTCTGGATCATTGCTGTGGAGATTGCATCACCCTAATCCGACGGGGCTTTCTAAGGCCAGCCCTAATCAGTTTAACCTTGTCTGAAGTTTGAGTGGCAGAAAAAAGCCCGGTTCTTCTCTGCTTGGGAAGGCATGCAAGAATTGTGCTGATTGTTTCGGTAAAGCCAACTTCTAAGAGTTTATCAGCTTCGTCTAATATTAAGATTTCCAACGCCCTGCAAGCAAGTTTCAAGCTCGTGCTACCAGATTCACATCTGTTGAAGATATCCTCAATTCTTCCAGGCGTGCCGACGATGATGTGACCGCCATTACTTTCAAACTTTGCAACGTCTTCAGACACAGCTCCTCCACCTACGAGTAACAACGACGACACTTCTTTGCAGTGTTTCAGCAAAACCTGAAGAACACCGTGGATCTGCGAGGCCAACTCTCGCGATGGTGACAAAATCATAGCATAAACCTCGTACTTTTTGATGGGGTATTCTCTTTGAAGTATAATTTGAAGAGTTGGTACCAAAAACGCTAGAGTTTTACCACTACCTGTGACAGCCTCGGCAACCACCTCATAGTGGGACAACATATTAGGGACACAAGCAGCCTGTACGGCCGTCATCTTGGGAAAATTAAACTCCTTGACGCCGGCGGCTACGGCGGGATGTAGAAGAGGGGACAGGCACTCCCATGACTCATCCATGACTCAGTTGAGATGAGCACAATCCTGGAAGAAAATAAGACTGATAAGAGATCGAATAAAACCTTATTACCATCATTTATTTATTACCTGAGGATCATATCTACTTTTCCTTATATCATAATTATTGTTCAAAAATAGTTATTACTCACTCAATATGACGTTTTGGAGAAATTTTGGTAAACTCGTATGTAAACAGAAGTGAATGCAACAAATCACTTGCTTGATCAAAATGTTTCCTTATAAGAAATTTCAGATAACATCTTAGTTGAAATCAGAGACTATGGAAATTTTATGGACTAAAATATTTTGTAATTGGACACAAAAAATTAAACATCAAAATCCATCAATTTGNCCTGTCTCTTATACACATCTAGATGTGTATAAGAGACAGAAGTTACCCCGCCGGTCTAAGTTACCCCATTTTACGGTAATAGTTAAAAATATTTGTCCTTATATAGTAATATGAAATCATCAATGAGTCGACATGATTTATAACAAACAATTGAAACCAAAACATTGAGTTAAATGCAGGAGTGATTAATTAGGAAAATTAATTTCAGTATCAAATGCTAGAACTTGAATCAATGAAGCAGAAGCTGGACACAGAGAAACAAGTTAGATATGAAAACACCATTCCAAACATGTTTCTACCTATACCTACATTAAAAACTTGGTAAATCAGCTGCTGTACAATATGCAGAATAAATCAAAGGTGTTGAAACAGGAGTTCTCTAATTAATGCTCCAGCAATGTAAAGCTGATATTTTAGAACTGCATATTAACTGAACATGGAACTTCATTACAAAATACAAGACTAATGTTCTAGTTATCAAACCAAGAATTGTATTGAATTTAAATAAAACTAGGTATATACAGGTCTGCCATATTTATGGCAACGGATGCTTGCTACCGGTATATAAAAATAAATTGGTGTCCAGGAGACTTTTCTTTTAGGTATAATGAAGCTTTAAATCATCTATTAATTCATCTATTTTATGTTGCAGGGCAGCAGGAGTCTAAGATGTCTAAATTTATTATTACCTTTGGCACAAGATAGAAATGCAATTGTAACGACTCATGAAAAGGGCGAGAGTAATTCAGTCATTGCAAAAAAAGCTCCAAATTCGTCATGAAACTGTGTGGAAGGTGGTAAAAAATCCAAGAAAACTAATGAAATGTGCAATCGACCTGGTCAAGGAAGGAAACAAAGTGTCCGAACAAAACGATTGGTCAAAAACACAAGGGAATTTGAGGAGAAACCCTAGTCACTCAGCTGCAAAATTTGCTGCAGAACTTAGAAGCAGGAGTCAGTCGGGCATCAATGCATAGAGTCCTCAAAGATAACCTCAAAACATCCCCTTACATTTACTTACAAGATGCAAACAAGGCATGAACTAACAGACCATCATGCACGAATGAGGCTTGAAAGATGCCAGCACATTCTGGATCTTATTGAGGATGGCATGCTGCCCAACTTGGTGTTCAGTGACGACATAAAGTGACATTAGTTCTGACATAACACATTCACTTCATACTAATGCTAATCAGATAGAAACATACCTAACCATTTTTACTGTCAATTAAAATGGAATAGTTTTCACAGCTTGGATTTTAGTGATTTTACTCACCACACAGATGGCTGTGATGCTAATCAGCCTACTCGCTAAACTTTAATGGCAGACCCTGGATGGGATCAGAGTTGACAGATGGCCTAGGATTGCTAGAAACGGCCAAGTGGGAGAATAAAAAAGCCCTATGAAGGGCTTTTCCTGTGTAGGTATTCCGTGTAGGTTCCAGTGTAGAAATTCCATCTCTTTTTTTGTGCAGTTTTTAAAATCTAATTAGAAAGTACCCTTATCATAAATTTTAGCCGGCCAACGCAATTGAAAAAAACTAAATCGCGGAATTTGTCTTTATAGCTAACGGACCGTCTGGCAACACTGGATAGAATTACCCATGGTTGAATTAGTACATGTATTAGTTCAACCATTTACCATGGGATTACCTTCTACTACTTGGTTATCATTTCATCATTCTCATGAAGTTTCAAGAATAATCTTAGTTTCAGATCTTCTTTGATACTAGACAATGGCAAACATATATATGAGTAATATGACAGCAATAGGAAAAACCTCACTATACAATGAGGATTATAAGCTGAATCAATCTAATTCTTATTATTTGCTCACCTCAGTTTCTCTCCTCTTAGGTTAAACAAGGTACGACGACCAAGCGAATGAGTTGGCAAGTACTTTCTTGACAATCACGATCCCACTCCCGGCTCCGATCTCGCATCACGTGATCGAGTGGCAGTTGAGGAAACTGTAGATTGTTATTTAACTAAACATTGCAAAATCAAAAAAATTGTCACGATCTAAACATTACAGTTGGGAGGTTAGGTATTCATATACGAAGTTTCGTTCAAATCTGTTCAGTATTTTAGAAGACATTTTGTGCTCACTGCGAATTTAAGCACGTATTCTTGTTTAAATCACGAATGAGGTAAAAGTAACAATAAACTCGCAAACGAAGGCAAAATCTAAAAAATTGTCAC
>NW_025938973.1:0-709 GCF_000764305.2 Hyalella azteca | reverse complement strand
GCCTACGTGCCCATGTGTGTCTGCTACGTGAGTCTCCTACACGGCCTACGTGCCCATGTGTGTCTGCTACGTAGTTGTCAATACACTTTTCAATTATTTTTATATCTAAATGATTTGCCTATGCCTTATTAAATACACAGTATTTAGTGTCTATTGTTGGCGCCATTATGATGCTATTTCCCTTTTCAGATCCTTGGAATGGTTCTCGGCATCATTCATGCAGTGGAGGCAATACGCTCGTACAGAAGATGAAATGAGGATCATACGGAAGGATTTAGCTTAGGTTTATTGAAAGAATGCTCATAAATCATTCTTCATCGAGGCAAGTTCATTGACATTTGACACTGAAATGCTGGATGACTGCTGCCTATCGGACGGCTTAGTATCAATGAAGATTCATTTTCATAGACTCTAGGCTTTCAAGAATCTAAAATATCATAAAATAATATTTATTATATTTATAAAAGTCTAACGCAATTTCCTTATTAGAGTTAAAAAATGCAGGATTTGGTAGTCGAATTATTAGAATAGTTTGCCATAAATTATTCGATTTTTCTCTGTATATCACACTTTTAACCGTTAACTCTTCTAATATTTCAGTAAACAGGCAAATTTATTAGAATAGAATAGAATAGAATAGAAGTGTCGGCGTTGAAGAAATAGGCCCATGGCCTGTTGCCGATTCTTGAACTTTTCGTGACTTGATTCA
>NW_025938972.1:0-905 GCF_000764305.2 Hyalella azteca | reverse complement strand
ACAAACGTTCATTATGCACAACAAACGTTCATTATATAAACAAACATTCATTATTCACAACAAACGTTCATTATTCACAACAAACGTTCATTATGTAAACAAACGTTCATTATGCACAATAAACGTTCATTATGTAAAACAAACGTTCGTTATGTAAAATAAACGTTCATTATGCACAACAAACGTTCATTATGTAAAACAAACGTTCATTATTCACAACAAACGTTCGTTATGTACAACAAACGTTCATTATGCACAACCAACGTTCACTATGCACAACAAACGTTCATTATGTACAACAAACGTTCGTTATGTACAACAAACGTTCATTATGTAAAACAAACGTTCATTATTCACAACAAACATTCATTATTCACAACAAACGTTCACTATGTAAACAAACGTTCATTATTCACAACAAACGTTCATTATGTAAACAAACGTTCATTATGCACAACAAACGTTCATTATGTAAAACAAACGTTCATTATTCATAACAAACGTTCATTATGTAAACAAACGTTCATTCTGTAAACAAACGTTCATTATGTAAACAAACGTTTATTATTCACAACAAACGTTCATTATTTAAAACAAAGTTCATTATGTAAAACAAACTTTCATTATTCACAACAAACGTCCATTATTCATGACAAACGTTCATTATGTAAAACAAACGTTCATTATGTAAAACAAACGTTCATTATTCACAACAAACGTTCATTATTCACAACAAACGTTCGTTATGTAAAATAAACGTTCATTATGCACAACAAACGTTCAGTATGTAAAACAAACGTTTGTTATGTACAATAAACGTTCATTATGTATAACAAACGTTCATTATGTACAACAAACGTTCGTTATGTACAACAAACGTTCGTTATGTACAACAAACGTTCGTT
>NW_025938971.1:0-2632 GCF_000764305.2 Hyalella azteca | reverse complement strand
GGCCTTATAATTGCACCCCCCA
The DNA here is from genome assembly GCF_000764305.2 of Hyalella azteca. Lineage (NCBI taxonomy): Eukaryota > Metazoa > Arthropoda > Malacostraca > Amphipoda > Hyalellidae > Hyalella > Hyalella azteca. The sequence continues at coordinate 2,610 of NW_025938971.1, read as the reverse complement.
CTCCTTGCTCCTCAACTGAGCAGCGCTGGAGTGCTCTGACCATTCTGGTGGATTTAAATGACCCATGACTTCTTAGAATTCCACCATGGTTTAATCAAATGTATGGTTTACAAAAGCCACAAGACATTAATTGCTAATGTAAAGAACTAGACATGTGTTTATGCTACTAATTTATCATTGAAGTCATTTCCCCATAATTCCATGTTTTGTTACAAGTGAAATTCATCACCTGGAATGAGAATTTTCAAGAGGGATTTCATACACAAATTCCCCCATTACTTTAATGTAATTAGTCTATCTATATAAGCTTTCTATAAATTACAGCCATAATAGAAAATTAATATAGTATGAAATTACAGCTCCACAATTTTATTTGTTGATATTTAATAATTACATGTATTAACTTCCATCAACTACAACAGAAACAAATGACAGCCAAACAAAATAATAAACGTTGGCCAAAGTTACCCCCATGACCAAAGTCACCCCAGCCACTTTGGTCAATGTTTATTATTTTGTTTTACTGCCATTTATTTTTACTGCAGTGCTGGCCAAAGTCACCCCTGGTGGCCGAAGTCACCCCACTTGACAATACGTATTCAATTTAATAAAGTTTACTAAGAAGTGAAGCATATTTCAAGTCTTGAATGGGCTTACAAAATGTGTCTAAAAATAATTGCTTTATGACGTATGGCATGACCCAGGCATGTGACCGCTTGGTCCCACCTCTAACTCTTTAGTTGCATTTTAGCCCAGGCAAACATGGTGGCGTGTTCTCTGTTTCCTGGATATTGTGAAGTGAATATTTTTTATTGTAATATTGTAAATATTTCTATTCTATATTGTAAATGAATATTTATCTTGAGATACGCAGTTCTAATGTCTTTAGCACTGGTGGGATGCAGTTTAAAATATGAATAAAAGAGAAAAGTATCCCTTAGTTCAAGACTTTAATTCATACTGGTAGCCTGTGTAACCTACATAAATAAGTCATTGTAATTTTGTCATTCATTGTTGGCATTTTTGTAACCTACAGAAGTAAATAAGATATATTATCATTATATTCTTTATTTTTAATTGACTTCATGAACTGCGATTTGTATACATTGTATCGTTACTACTTACTAGTATTGTATTGCTCTACCAACTCCAAGAATATGGTAACTCCTTTCACTTACTTACTTTGACAATTGACATCTGTAGTGTAAAGTTATCCTTCATTCAAATATGAAATCTCAGAAACAATTAAATTTGAAATTCTTTATTTGAAGTTAACTTTATATTCAAGATAAGAATTATAGGTGACTCTTTGTCTAAGATCTAGAATGAAATTATTTAAATTCCTAACTTTGGACACTGGACAGTAAGACGTCCTGTCTCCTGTGCCGGCACAGAACCGCCATGCGGGCGCCATCTGCCAAATGTGCCAATCCTAGAAATGCACCAATAAACACCATCACCGTGAGTCCGTGACCATGCCAACAGCAGTCATCACCACCTCAGCAGTCAGCGGGTCAGAGTGTCAGTGTCTGAGTCCAGGTCCAGCAACAGGCCCAACAGCAAGGCACTTGGCATCTGATGTATCTCTCCTCAGTGTTCAGAAAGTTGAAATTTGAACCAACTTCAACTCCTAACTCCTTATGGAAACAAAGAATAGAGGCACAAAAATTCATGAACAAAGCTAAAATTCAAAAATAATAATAATCAAAAATATCAACAAAAATTAATAAATAAATAAAATAATACAATTTAAATAACTTCAGTTAAGTTGCATTGCATAGTGACAGTGTCACTTTAATAGTGGCACCCAATGCCACCCATCTGAAGAAGAAAGCCACTCAAGCCAGTCCTCTTTAAACAGAATCAGATCTATAAAAAATTATTGTAGGTAAATGCCAAATACAAATCCTTCGTTAAACCATTCACCGGTTCTAAACAGCTAAAATGTTACTCGTGCCTTCATCGCAAACCGGTGAACGCAACTGACTTTCTCCGGTAAAACCATGCCGTTTCCATGACGACAGCAAAAGATGAGTGCCCACTATAGTTCCTGCCCGCCATGTTCGCTCGAAGCTAACCTATTACGCTTGAGCCGGAGGAAATATTTTTAATATTAAGCACAAGCTACTTGATTCATACACAATTGGATACGTGTAGGCTCAATACCATTGGATACGTGTAGGCCCCATAATATTTATAGTAATAGTGGCGGTTTCAGTGTTTATTATGACGTAGACCTGTTGCCGATTCGTAAAACCGTCGAACATTCACAGCTTGTTGCGGTCTCAAACTCACAATTCACTTTTGCAGTTTCGAACTCAAATTCTGCTGTTCTTAGCCGCTCGGCCTCCTCGCCGATTCTGACTAAATACTTGCGCACAGGTAGATGGGCTCGAACCAGCACATCACTGCTCCACTCCTGGTACACTGTGAACTGTAACCACTGGGCCACCCCCTTAGCACTGCTCTGTGGCCGACTTACCCTTCACCTGAAAAGTTTTTTTATTTGATTGAAATGCAATTATGAATATCATTCACGCTGATTTCTGCCAATAACATGTAAATTTGTTAAATTTATCTCATTAATTCTCTTCGCTGAACAGAAATCCT
>NW_025938970.1:0-877 GCF_000764305.2 Hyalella azteca | reverse complement strand
AAATTACGTTTCAAACCAATAACGAGATCATTTACATCCTTAAACAAAGAATTCAGGCATATATCTATGGTTTCATGAAGAGGCACATTAGTAAACAAATTTTCCACGTCAAAAGAGGCCATAGTTAGGTCCTGAACGTTCGTAAAAATTTTTAGGCGGTCCACAAACGTATAAGAATTGTCTACAGTATATTTATTAGTCGTGAGACAGTTTAAAACCGGTACCAAAAACTTAGCAAGTTTAAAACTAGGCGAATTGTACGCGGCAAAAATTGGCCGGAATTTGCTATTGCTAGCTTACCAGTGGTGCTCATTTCATGTCCGAAGTCTAGTTTGCATAAGATATAGTCTAAGTCTGGATATAGTCAAAGACATAGTCGAAGTCTAGTTTGCATCAAACCAATAGTTAGGCTTACTCAACGCATATCCGCAATACTCATCGTATCAGGATGCTTCATCTAAAGTGGGTTTCAGCGCAGGAATCACGAGGCGATGCAAAACTGAGGCAAAGGGAAGATTTATTTTGCATCTTAATTTATATGATGAATTTACATTGTAATTCAAGATAATATATCTGCTATGAATTTACTTTCAAGGAATTTAAAAGCAAAGAAAAGGCCCAAAAAATTCACCATATCGATATTGAAAACGTTTCGGAGTCCGGCTGCATCATCAGTTCGACTAAACTAAAAATTAATAAAATCACATTAAAAGTCAAAATTCAATAGACAGACATAAAACCTAAACAAGACCTAACATTACATCGAAATAAACAGGACTAGATTGGAACAACTTAGTCCTATGAGTACAACAAGAATATAAAATCCTAGCGATTTACTATTTCCAGATTGTATGAACTAAACGCATTATTGAGACAC
>NW_025938969.1:1049-2027 GCF_000764305.2 Hyalella azteca | reverse complement strand
GAAGCAGAAAGCTATTTCGGATCCCTAACCTGTATTTTTGGGTGAGGAATGCAACGTGTGCCAATAATGACATATTGATAAAAACATTACGAAATATATTAATTTTTTTAAAAAATCATCTCGCTCCCATTGATAGCTTTATACAAACGGGTTCAGGTCGAGATGCTGCAATAAAGAAGTCATGCATTTGCTAGCCAAAAAAGTATCATATTGGATTCAAATATTAATTATTTCAAAACATGACCAACAACTGAACCCATTAAGACGAAGTCATGAGTTTATTTAATAATTAATAAATAATCAAACTGTAATGAGTCACTTTAAATATCTCCCTTTCCATTGCTATGTTGCTTCCAAGTATCATTAAGTGAATCATGTTCGGATTTCAGTTGCATGTATCTCAAACAATTTTTTTTATTCATACAATATTCACTATATTCAATATATTATCCAAGATATAACTCGCAGGGGAGTTATACAAAAAAACGAGCTCTAATTTTGGAGTTATACATGTGAATGTATTTTGCTATTTAATTTATTCTATAGTTGGGCAACTATTAAACCTACGAATATATAATGAGAACGAAATTGCAAACAATTGCTCGTAGTTTTAAAGACTGCACCTGCCCACACAGCTGCTCAGCTAAAAGTACTCTATATTTATTCCCATTTTATCTAAATATGCGCAACGAACCACTTAGCAAATGATTTGCCCTTAAAGCAATATTTTCTCATGCAAGTTTGTTGGAAGGGCCAGCTTTTATCCAATATATTCATCATCAAATTTTGTTTTTGGTAATGTAACGATGCGTCAACAACTCGACGCATCGTGACGCTCGACGTCATTCAGAATCAAGACCGGCAGCAATTCAGAAGCAAATGCCATGAATACGAAATGATTGACGCATTATCGATGACCACTAAATGAGTGATGGTAGGCAGTGAAGATCCTGGTAAGATATCCGGAACAAGAGAATT
>NW_025938969.1:0-811 GCF_000764305.2 Hyalella azteca | reverse complement strand
CCCGCAGGGTTACGGGAGCCTTTCTATTCCAAACCCCAACTTTGTTGTACTTGGCAAAATGTTCTTCAACGGAAAGTTAGGCGAAGATATTACACGACGGACCTTATAGTTAAGGTTTAATAGCCGCATGAGGTCCTTGCGACAGAAACTGCGCATTGATATTGTTTAATGCACTTCTTCTCGCTGTTTGTTTTAGGGTATTCATCCCACGTAAAAACTAGAGCATTAGAGCCATGTGCTCGATTGTATACTGCAAAATTGAAATATTATACACGAACAAATCACCTACAGTGAAGCTACTACCAATTAATGTGGGTGGTCAATCAACAACATTCACCTTCGTTAACCTCGTTTCTAGAGTTAGCTTGTTCAGGGAAATAATTTGCACGACGTAATAAATATCTCGGACATTTTCGGCAAATATTTTGGTTGTTCAGGCTCTTGCATCTTCACTGGGGACTCCGCCTGTACGTGTGCGCTTACTTGCTGTTGACGACGATTAGTTGAGGCATAATGTTTACCAAGTCAATATGACTTGGAATCACTGAAAAATTGAATAATATACCTTCACAAACCTTATTAAGCTTTAACTAGCAGTGTAAATAAAAAAGTATCTGTTTTGATACCTTGATCTGTTCAATCATTCGAATTCCATTCAGCATTCTGTTTGCGACACTCCTCGCTGATATTCCAAACTTTGCATATTATTTGTATATTATATTTGCAAACTTTGCAAACTTTGCATATTTCTCTGCCTTTCTGGAACTTAACATTTTCTGTTGCAAATACGGTCGTTAGCCTTTGTTATGAT
>NW_025938968.1:0-1158 GCF_000764305.2 Hyalella azteca | reverse complement strand
ACATGAACCAGCCCACGACGTCCAAACCCGTCTGTGAGTATCCTAGTATCCTGCGAACGTGTTACACGTTCATCCCTGGGTGTATTCTTACCCTAAATTTACTATATGAATGTAATACTTGTCGTCAATAATATTCGCATCCGTATATCCGTGATAATTATGTGCTCAGAGAATTTATTGAGAATTGTCTTATAAATTGCGTTGCACTTTTGCACCTTTGTGGGTTAACCTTACCCAGTTTTACCTGGTAAAAAGAAGTATATGTGCTACGTCCTTTTCTGCTAGTGTTGTGGGTAAGAACGTACATTATTTGTAATAGGACGTATTGAATTTACCGAATGTGTGAACGTGATGAACGTTTTAGTTGATATGTTTTTCCAAGTCTATTCTTGCATCACAGGTCAGTTCAGCGTGATGTGCTACAACGTACTGTGCTCCAAGCTTGCCACCCGACAAATGTACGGCTACTGTCCGCCCTGGGCACTAGAGTGGGAGTACAGAAAAAAAGGAATCATGACTGAAATACGTAAATACGACTCCGATATCATCGCGCTCCAGGTTGGTGGAACTCTCACTTGAACGTGGCTTTTCATCCTGATATCTCGGTTTGGTTTTGCGATGTTCTCATTTGGAATAAAGCTTATGATATCGCGATTCGGTTTGGTAATGTTCTCATTTGGAATATAGTTTATGATATCGCGATTTGGTTTGGTGATGTTCCCATTTGTAACAGAGTTAATGATCCCGATATCATCGAGCTCCATGAGTTCGCACTTGAACGTAACTGATTATCAAGCTTCATTGTTAGAAGAAATACCTATTATACTTCCTACAATATAATACCTATATTATATTGTAGGAGGTAATTTACACCAGTAATGTTTGAAATTTTGAATTTATAAGCAATAACATTGAGTACCTTTAACGATGAATAAATGAATTTCCGTTTCTGACATCTCAATTTCATACCTTTTGACTTTAAAATTAATAAGTTGGCAATGTTTAGAATTTGTGGACAGAGCGTTATAAGTGATAACAAGCAGTGCAAGCACTGCTTTTCATTAATTACAGGGTGTTTCAGAATTAAGTAACCCTTTTAATTTGTTAATAAATAAAAAACTAAGAACGTTATGAAGTTGAAACTTGTTTTATTTAAAA
>NW_025938967.1:0-610 GCF_000764305.2 Hyalella azteca | reverse complement strand
GGTTGGGTTCAGTTGTATTGGGATGGTTAATTGGGTTGGGTTGTGTATGTGCTAGGGCACAGATTTGGGGTGGTTAGACTAATGATGTAGTCTGTTTGTGTCTCACGTTTTCCAGGAAATTATTCCTAACAAGGTGCTTAGCTATCCTTCATCAGTGCCATGAGGCTTTCTCAACGTAAGCACTAAAATGTGTGCACTTTGAGCCATTGCAACTATGCACAACAGCAAAGCTTTGAGGCAGCTGTGAATGTGTATGCTTGGGTGCTCAAATATAAATGCTTACAGGCCAGTGAGGTGACAACTATCAGAACAGTGCACTACAATGAAGTTCCAATTGTGTCGTGCAAATTCATATGGTGCATTGGCCATACTGATCATAAATTGCAATTTAGTAAGTAGTATAACTGGCAATGGCGATCCAGTGGCATCCACCTTGACTGTACTATGGCATCTTGTTGCAATGAAGTCAGTGTCTTTGACCTATGTTGTGCTACAATTTGCGACCTGGCCTCTCCAGACTATAATTGGTTGTCCGAATGTGATGCTATCCTCTTCAGAATGTGAATGCTGCAAGATAGGAATTTTACAATTTATTATCAAAATTTTGTTG
>NW_025938966.1:0-920 GCF_000764305.2 Hyalella azteca | reverse complement strand
GTTGATTTTATGTTGATTTTATGTTGATTTTATGTTGATTTTATGTTGATTTTAGGTTGAGTTTATGTTGATTTTATATCTTAATTAGGCTAATAAAAAATTCCCAGAATATGTTAATTTATAATTTCTCTACTATATAATATTGCCTAATATGTTGGCTAATAATTTTTCTAATGAAAATTTCAAAATTTCTCTTTAATTAATTTAAAATTTCAAATTTGTAAATTGTATCCTTCTAATCCTGGCGCCCTGTAATCCTTATAATAATGGCGTATATCCTTGTAATCCTTCTATTTAAATTTGCTTGACCTTATACTTTCTTAAAACTCCAACTTCGTGCAGGAGCAAAATAAGCATAGGTATTGCTAACCAAATAAAACTATAGTAAATTTACATTTCAGGTTCATAATCAGCTTTAAAAGTACTTAACGACCGATGAGTATGAAGATTTTGAAGGCACTGATAAGCAGGCAGCACAAAATTGTAGTTCTTATGTATATTGAAAATTCAGAGACGCATCAGCTTCTGATATGGAGTACCAGAAGCTGGGGCGACTCTAAATTTTGTTAGGGTATAACAGAGAGAACCGCCCGCCGCACAGCAGGACAGTGGGCAACCGCACGGCGCGCAATAAAAAATATTTGAGTTTCTCTGTATTGTCATAGAAGAATATATTACGGTGGTATTTAGGAAATTATCATGAAGAAATTTATCATTTTCTCACTTTTGTGGGTCATCCTGACCCACATAATCATTTATCACTTGCCCCTCTCGAGGTGATGAGGTGCGGGTCCCTCCTCATCTCTTCAGTTATCCTCGCGTCGTCGCGTCGCTCGACGCCATTACTGCTGAGCCCCAGCTGCTGCAGGTGGCGCTGGTGGGGCAGGTGGTGGGGCAGGTGGTGGGGCAGGTGGTGGGGC
>NW_025938965.1:0-531 GCF_000764305.2 Hyalella azteca | reverse complement strand
GCATGAAGCATGGGTGCGTCAAGGGCCTACTGGGCCAAAGGATAAATGGGTAGTGATAGTATGGGGTAACATTGGCATAGAGTGGGATGAAAAAAGTGGAAAAGAGAAATAAATAAGTGAGTGAAAGACTATGAGCTAAAGGTATGGAGGCAAGGAATGGAGGGAAAGAACACTCTTAAATTGTCTCAGATGACAGCGATGCCAAAATATGAATGTATGTTTGATGGTAGTAGAGGTGGGGACCTTCCATTTTGTGATAGAGCAGGGGCACTTGGTGTGAATAAGACAGGTGGAATGTGTGAGGGGACAGGTGTTTCACCTGTACCGTAAAATGGGGTAACTTTGACCACTTTTTTTTCAAAACAATGCCATTTTTTTCCTAGATAAATTAAACTTAAATTGAAACATGCAAAATACAGGTCTATACTCTAGCTTTAATCACCATAAATTGCTGGCTCCTGCCTCTCATAGTTTTGATGTAATTTCAAAAAAAGTGATGGTCTTTGTTACCCCAGCTCTTGGGGTTTCTTT
>NW_025938964.1:0-271 GCF_000764305.2 Hyalella azteca | reverse complement strand
ACTTCCCTTATTCTTCTCATCCAATTCCCTTTCAAAGAAACTCGGCAAGCGATTGATTATTTCGTTTTCTGTTTGAATGCCGCGCGGTCAAGATATTTGTATTGAAAACACTTGATATTTATAGTACATGTACAATGTATATGCACATGTACAATACAACACTTACCAGCTACCAATCATTTAACAATATACCACAAATTGGCACCACACAGTTTATACATATAGCGTTTACCACCGATACCACCTATATACCTGGGCCACCTACCACCAC
>NW_025938963.1:0-307 GCF_000764305.2 Hyalella azteca | reverse complement strand
ATTGGGTCCAGCGTTTGTGACAAAATTAACCGACGGATATTTGGCCTTCAAGCCTTGCAAAACCTCCAAGGTATTATCCTTTGAATTATCATTTACCACGAGAATTTCATGGTCCAATTGCTTATCGATTAGTACCGTTACTAGTTCATCAATAGTTTCTACTATCGACTCCGACTCATTATAGGCAGGTATTACTACGCTTAGTTTCACTAATTCTATTTTTGGTTAATCAATTAAGCTTACTTTGTTGAACAAATATCTGTTCCAAAATATCATTCAAATCATACTTATAAGCCCAACCTGGATA